>NC_056732.1:930783285-930925785 GCF_019279795.1 Protopterus annectens | reverse complement strand
AGATATAAACATAAGTTAAGATTAGTAATAACCAAACCAAGTTAGTACTACAATAATGGAACATAATATTGATTAATCCAACTACATATTAAGGTATATTATGTGGGAACACAACCATAAATAACATAACAGTAAGTATGTTAATAGCAACCAGTAAGAAATAGCCCATAAGGCCAACATAACAGCTTAACAGGATATATTAATATTAAAAAATAATAATAAATAACATTAATAAACTAAAGAAGATAAGGGGGGAGAGAGAATAGGAAATCATTAGTGAACTTGCAGATGATATTATTATACAGACAACAAATACATATTTCTACAGGTTTGCAATGTCACCTGTGAGTACAGTGACACCAATTATTCTATAGCTAATGTTGCACATACACACATCTCAAGCTGTTAGCATGGGTCAGTATGGGCAAAGCACTAACATATGCAGTTCACAAGTACATGAAACTGTTTCACATACTGTGCTGGTCCATTAATACAAAGGTGTTCTGTAAACGGATTTGCAAATACATTGCATTCCAGGTAATCATTTATCTGCTACTCAATGACCTTTTAGATTGGGCAGTTGACATTTCATTTAAAAAAATCACAATATTTGAGAGGTATGTTCATGTACATTACCTAAATAGACTTCCCAGCCACTTCTGTCTTAGTTGGCTGGCATGGGAGTACAACCCAATCACTGTGACACCAGGGGATGTGCATTTAATGCAACAATTGATTGCAGTCATATTAGAAAAAACATGCAATGAATACAGGCCCACTGCAGTTATTTGAACACATTACTTAACAAAGCACAATCCTGTTGTACACTTTATTGATATCGTTCCTTAAAATGTGTCACTTATACACACAATATCTGCCCTGAATGTAGGCTGCCTTACCCATATACATTGTTCCTGGAGTGGGGGGAATAGAAAGCATTATCTGACTCAAATTGTCCTGCAGACAGCCTTGAACCGTACTGTGGCTTGTGCAATACATTTATCAGGCAATTACTTCTGCATTCTTTATTAAATTAATTTGTACAATTAACTGCAGTTAGATTTGAACTCAGATGCAAGGAATACATTATTTGCACACATTAGTTATCAAAGCACAATCCTGTTTACACCTAATTGTTTATTGGTACTATATTGTTTATTGGTTATTGCACTACAATTATCAGAAATTATCCATACTTGCCACACTCAGAGTGCATCCTGTCCAGGCACCCAGCATGAGACTGGACATCACAAAACCATTCAGCTGTAGCTGTGGGAAGAGAAGCAAACCATTATGCATACCAGTTTTGCATGGATTCAGTTTCCATATTAGTAAAGTAGTATGAACCATACTTACATATCTGTGGGTCATGCCCAGCCCTAGCCTCTAGGACCCAGGTGTCTGAGGTTCCCCTCTTTCTTTGCTTCATGTCATCATAGTGGTGATGACACTGCTTACCAGAATGAGGATATCAGTAGCAGAGGTAAGATCCTGGGACAACCTATCCCAGGCTTCAGACTTACATTCTGAGCCCTGGTAATCACCCTGCAACAGCTTGGGTTTATAATTCTGGACCAGGAGTCCAACAAACTCAAAAGTGCTCTCCCACACCAACACCAGCAGGTGTACGACAGGTTGCTGAGTCTCCAATGAATGACGTTGAGCATGATTAAGTGGTGCTTAGCGGTGCTTAGCACTGTGCAGCTTTTCCAAATGTAAAAATTTTATTTTTGAATTAAATCACCCTTTCGGTCTCCTCACAGATTTTCGCAGTAATAAATGCAAAGAAAGGGTATGACTGCTTAGGACTTGAACCCAGGACCTACTACACTTCAGCCTGTGACTCAACCTACTTAGCTACTTGAATAATGCAAAAGCCAGTATACCTTCACATATACTACTAAGCAACCTGTTAACAGTGCTAAGCACCACGCCATGCCATGCAAATGGCCATTGACAAAAACAGAGTAAAAAAAGGTAGACATAATTAATTAATTAATTATATTCAGTTTCTATTTTTAGATGTTCGGCAGATTTCACCTGAGTATGTGTAAGCGCAGCTCAGCACTGCTGTGCTCTGTGCCTCACAAATGGGCTTTAAAAGAAAATGAATTAAATAATTGATTACATCCAGTTACTATTTTTAGATGTCTGGCAGGTGTCAGCTGTGTATGTGTAAGCACTGCTCTGCACTGATGTGCTCCACTCTGCGCTGCACAAACAATCATTAAATAAAGAAATAAATAAAATATAAAATAAAACTTTAAAAGCAGATATTAACATTTGAACAGATTTCTACACTAACAGGGTAAATTACTAGGAATCGTATCCTGTGCATAACATCTGTCCAGGAATTTCTTGGACAATGCACAACTATGGGACAGCTTCTCCATTATTACTTACACGGATTCAGTATCCATGTTACCGTGATCTCCCTCGGCAGAGCACCATGGCAGTGCACCATGATTAATAATCATGGTGCTCTGCCAAGGGAGAACTGTGGCTGTGTACACTGGTACATTCTGTTTAGGCTCTACATGGAGCCTACACGGAATATACTGATTCCTAGGGTTAGCCTTCCCTGAGTCCGTACAAATTCATAGGTGCATAGCAGAAAGATACATCCCATCATTTTGGAAAAAATCCTACATCATACCACTCCACAAAGGTGGCACATCGCTAGAGTTAAATAACTACAGACCTATAACGATTCTCCCCATATCTCCAAAAAATTAGAAAAATGCATCCATATGCAGCTGATACAATACCTAACCTCTAATAACCTGCTCTCAGAAGCAAAACATGGCTTTAGGCCCAAGGACAGCACCACTACTGCTCTACTACATTCTCCCAATATAATAAACCGACATAGAAACAATGGTCTGCTTGTGTCTACCATGTTCTTAGACTTATCAAAAGCATTTGATACTGCCTTGCACCAGCAACTGCCCATTCATCTCCCCTCAATAGGACTTTCGCAAGACTCCATGTTGTGGTTCCTTAGTTACCTATCTGGAAGGCAACAAGCTGATAAATGGCAACAAACCTGCTCATCCTTTCAACCAGTTACTACAGGTGTCCCTCAGTGCTCTGTCCTGTGCCTTCTCCTATTTAATAGCGGTAGCGTTGTCACATCACAGTAAGACGCTGTCCTGCTCGATTCTCAGCTAGAGTGTCTTCTACGTGGAGACATGCATGAATGGGCGTCCTTCATTGAAGGTTGTGCATAAGGGCTGGTAACTCGGCATGTAAAAATCAACTACCAATCATTAGCGGACCAGAGTTCAACTGTGGCGACCCCTAACCGGGAAAAGCCAAAAGGCACAAACAAGCAATTAATAACCTCCACACCTCCACTCACCATGCTAGTTTAGTTCAGTATGCAGATGACTCAACATTATGTGCAGCCTCGACAATAAATAAGCTCCAAGACATTACCCAAAAATCTTTCTCCTCTGTAGAAACCTAACTCTAAGAATCAAACCTCCTACTCAACCCCAAAAAGACTAAGCTAATGCTTTTCACCACAAAATGTTGCCAAAATCAAAAGCAATCTTTTAACATAAAGTCAGCAAATAATACTGCCATTGAAACTGTAACTCACAGTAAACTTTTAGGCTTTATAATAGATCGCAATCTCAAATATGACCACTATATATTGCACACCATTAAATATACACACCAGAAACTAGGCACCCTTTATAGAATCAATGGAATCCTTACAGATACTGAAAGAAAAACTCTAGCCACCACCTTCCTACTGCTGAGTCTCTTATATGCTGCTAACAAGCTTAAACAAAACTCAAAGAAAGAAACTTGCCTCCTGCTACAATAAAAGAGCTGCATTTGCCATCAGTCTCCCTCATAAGACCCACCATTGTCATAGCTTAAAGCAATTAAACTGAGTCGAATTGTACAACTGTCTACATATTCACAACTAACTAGAGCACACAAACTCATTCATCATCCAAAAAAATGTACTGCACTACAAATCCTTTTACTACCTTACTGTCCAGCAAAAGACCTCTGATCTAGTGATAAGTAAAAAGAAGCACAAACACCTAATTCCTTCAAACGGCCCAAACAGATCCGAGAACTCGAACAAAGAGGTAACCCAAAACGGAATTCAAAACCACAGATTTATTAGGATAATCACACGAAACACAGAACTGCAAAGCTGATACTTTAAAGGTTAAGCGCTTTCATCTGGTGTGCCCCAGACTTCATCAGAACCAATGAAAACTTCAGTTACACCATTTTTATGTTACTTTTGGCACCAAAAAACAATTAAATATAAATAATTAAAAAAGTTTAGAACTTGGATAAATAGACATATTAATGATTTTCACAATTAATTCTGAAAACATGTATACTAACATTACAATATTAAAATACCTAATAAAAATAGTGTCATAACTTAAAAAACAGTATCATAACTTAAAAATCTGGATACAGATACTATATATTACTACAACATGCCAATAATGTATATTCTTGTACAGTCTCTACTAGTCAAGTAATAAAAAAGGTTTTAAGCTAATACTGTCATTCAATCCTGGGGGGGTTGTGGCATCTAAACTTATCTGCCATTTGCTTTCTACCCAAGCTAAATACACTTTCCAATTCCCACCTCTGTCAGTTATGTCCACCTGATCAATAATAGCAAAACTAAAGGTATGTTCATTGCCCTTAACCATGATGTGTTTACTTAAGGCATTTTTAGGATCACTTTTCTTGCTCCTATACAAATGCTCATATATACGTGTTCTGAGCTTCCTTTCAGTTTTGCCAATATAATAGGCCGGGCATTTAGAACAAGTAGCAATGTATACTATGTGCTGTGTGTTACAATTACCATTTCTGCAGTATATAGTAGATTTAATAACATTGTTGACCTTAATTTTTAAACTGTCATTAATATACTTACATTGCTTACACTTTCCACATTTTCTAGTTCCATTCTTCTTCACAGTATGTGACCCTATCTTCCCTTGCTCCAAAATTCTCTTCAAAATTTTCCCAGTTTTATGTACAGTAATGGGATACATTCCTACTATGTGTCCTATAGTACTTGAACTTGAAATTAAATCCCAATGTTTCCGGAGAATTTCTCTCACCAGGTTAGTAAAGGGAATAAACATAATGACACAAACCTTATTACCTCTATCTTCCTCTAATCTTGGGGTGGCTGGACGTGTTATTCCCAAGAGGGGTAAATATTTCTGCCCCCATTGTGCTTTAACATAACTAATCACACTATCGAGCATACCTGAAGGGTATCCTCTGTCTTGAAATAGTTTATACACTGTTTGTAATTCATTGTTCATAATGTCCCTTGTAGATGTCATGCATGCTACCCTTATGCATTGTCCTTTGACTACATTCCTGAAGATGTGAGGGGGGTGACAACTTCCATATTCAATATAATCGTAAGAAAAGGTGGGTTTTCTGTAAATCTTGGAAGCAAAACTTGTTCCAGTATTACTTATCCAAGTATCTAAATAAGCTATTCCTAAGTTGTTTGTTTGGTAGGTGAATATCAAAAAATCAGTCGTATGATTTAAATAAGTTATAAAAAGAGGTATCAAATCAGTAGGACCCTTCCATATAATAAATAAATCATCCAAATATCTCGTATATAGTCTACTGTATTGAAAATATTCACTAGTGAACACATATTGGTTTTCCCACTCCAACATAACCAAATTAGCAAAAACCGGGGCACAAGATGCCCCCATAGCTGCACCACAGGTCTGTCTAAAATATTCACCTTGATGGAAAATATAGTTGTGATCTAAAACCAAACCCATCATATCCATGATGAGGTTAATCTTGTCCGAACTTAAACCAGAATATTTAGTCAGACTGTTGAAAAAATAGTCAAGACCTATGGGACCTGGTATGCTGGAAAAGAGATCTTTTACATCCACCGTCAAAAAAAACATGTCCACATCCCAAACGTCTGTGGTGAGTTTACTCAAAAAATCCCAAGAGTCTTTAACTAAATGGGGCACCTTGTCATGAATCTGTTTGGTTCAATTATCAATAGTTACACCTAATTTAAATGTTTTTGATTTAGACCCCGATATTATGGGTCTAAATGGGGGGTTGTTCAAACACTTATGTATTTTTGGTATCCCGATAATATGTGCCATGATAGGAAATTCTGTTCTCAAAAATTCATATAGTTCATTGCTAATATGGTTATCAAGAAGATATTCTTCTATGGCTAGATCTATACGCCTATACCCTATGTTAATTTGGTTAAGGGAAATCTGTTCATAGTTACCTGAATCAAATAATATGTTGTGAATAACTCTTAAATAAAGTTGATTATCAAAAATCACGATCCCTCCACCCTTATCGGGTTTCATTATCCTGATTTCTTTATTAAGAATTAGCTCATCCAAACATTTCCTTTCATTTTCACTAAGATTATAGTTAGTATAAGGGGGATGATTAAGATTACTCTTAATGTCCTTAAAAAGCATATAAATGTCTTTACAAACCATTTTTTCATACGCTGCAATCTGAGGGTTCATAACTGGAATATAAGAGTTCTTCCTAACTAACCTAGATCTGAAATGATTGGTTTCATGGTTGTTATTCGTGCTTGAGCTATTATAAAACTGAATAGCCAAATTTAGTCTCCGACAAAAAAGTTTGATTTCTTTAATCACTCCAAACAGATTAAATGGGACCGTTGGTATAAATTTCATGCCCTTACTAAATACTGAAAAAAACTCTTGAGTGACAATAGTATCAGTATAATTGTAAACATTAAATCCACCAACATTATGTATCAAAGGGTAATCATGTGTACTATGTAGGTTGGTGTCTTCCCCCCCTAACACCTCAAAATGTACATCAGAAATCTGTTCACTGTGATCAACAGCCAATGGACCCCCTAAAGACCCAGAAGAGAGAGATGGTACACTACAAGGGACTGTCGGAACAAATATATCAGTATTTTCTTTTGTAATTAATAAACCCGCCGATTTTGTTTGGGAGCCGGGTAGAATCTCCCGCCCTGAAAATTTTCATCTTCATGTAACCAATGGTTTCTCCGTCTACCCTTAGTTTGAACTGACTCATATATACCTTCATTAGCCACGTGCTGCTTTGGCCAAATATAAGCTCTACCATTTTTATATAATTCCACATCCCTTTCAATTTTATGCATCTTTCTATTATATACATTATTAGCTCTATTATGGGCATTTTGAAATTGCCTGGTGTATAAATCATACCATTGGTGAAAGTTATCATCATGTATAATAGTATCATTTAACATTTCTACTTCATGTAGTAGGGAAGCTATTTTCTGGTCATTACACTTCACAAGTTGTTTCATAAACACAAAACCAAACCCATCAAACATCTTATTAAAATCAGTCACAACCCCAGAGGTGTATTCTATTCCCAAGGGTAGTTTAAAAAACCTTAAACCTTTAGGGACTAGTTGCATCTGTAAACATTTATCTAAATAGGCATTATCTATTTTCACACTCCTTAACTGAGTGAGTTTTTTGCCTAATAAATTAATATTAGACTTGAGATCATTTGTACATACACCTGCCCCTTTACTAAAAGGAACATTTCTGTTATCAGATTTCGTAAAAAAGTCATATTCGTTGGTTAGAAAATCATTCAATACATTTGTAACATTAAAATCATTGTGCTTATTCTCAAAGCCAGCTCGTATTTTAGAATGTCCTTGGCTTTGACTTAATAAACGGTCTTTTATAACAGTACCTTTCTTAGTTAAAGTGTCCTTGCCAGCTATTGCTGAATATGTCTTCAATTTTTCGCGTTGCTTCGGTCGTGCTCCCTTGCATTTGTTTTTCTCATGGCTGTGGAACAAACTGAAGTCAAAAGTGAAGTCAGCGTCTAGGGATACATTTGCGTTCGTATCCCTGATATCTAAATTAAGTCTACTGTTAGAAGATGAAAGTACACATTGGCCATTCGGTATATCTGCTACGCTACTGTTCCTTTCAGATATATTTGGCACAGTTGTTGTCACTCCAAGTTTTTCAACAGAACTTTGTTTGGTGGAATCTCCGCCATGTAATACAGTGTCAGATAGCTTGCCAACTAAATCCAACAAGCGGTTTACGTCAGACTGCAACGACATAACCTCAGACCATAAAGTTAGGTAGTCATCTTTGCTCAATGAAGCCCCCAATGGATCCGTTTCAGCCATAATACAACTGATAAGTAAAAAGAAGCACAAACACCTAATTCCTTCAAACGGACCAAACAGATCCAAGAACTCGAACAAAGAGGTAACCCAAAACGGAATTCAAAACCACAGATTTATTAGGATAATCACACGAAACACAGAACTGCAAAGCTGATACTTTAAAGGTTAAGCGCTTTCATCTGGTGTGCCCCAGACTTCATCAGAACCAATGAAAACTTCAGTTACACCATTTTTATGTTACTTTTGGCACCAAAAAACAATTAAATATAAATAATTTAAAAAGTTTAGAACTTGGATAAATAGACATATTAATGATTTTCACAATTGATTCTGAAAACATGTATACTAACATTAGAATATTAAAATACCTAATAAAAATAGTGTCATAACTTAAAAAACAGTATCATAACTTAAAAAACTGGATACAGATACTATATATTACTACAACATGCCAATAATGTATATTCTTGTACAGTCCCTACTAGTCAAGTAATAAAAAAGGTTTTAAGCTAATACTGTCATTCAATCCTGGGGGGGTTGTGGCATCTAAACTTATCTGCCATTTGCTTTCTACCCAAGCTAAATACACTTTCCAATTCCCACTTCTGTCAGTTATGTCCACCTGATCAATAATAGCAAAACTAAAGGTATGTTCATTGCCCTTATCCATGATGTGTTTACTTAAGGCATTTTTAGGATCACTTTTCTTGATCCTATACAAATGCTCATATATACGTGTTCTGAGCTTCCTTTCAGTTTTGCCAATAGCCAACAGCAGCACGTGGCTAATGAAGGTATATATGAGTCAGTTCAAACTAAGGGTAGACGGAGAAACCATTGGTTACATGAAGATGAAAATTTTCAGGGCGGGAGATTTTACCCGGCTCCCAAACAAAATCGGCGGGTTTATTAATAGCAAAAGAAAATACTGATATATTTGTTCCGACAGTCCCTTGTGGTGTACCATCTCTTTCTTCTGGGTCTTTAGGGGGTCCATTGGCTGTTGATCACAGTGAACAGATTTCTGATGTACATTTTGAGGTGTTAGGGGGGGAAGACACCAACCTACATAGCACACATGATTACCCTTTGATACATAATTTTGGTGGATTTAATGTTTACAATTATACTGATATTATTGTCACTCAAGAGTTTTTTTCAGTATTTAGTAAGGGCATGAAATTTATACCAATGGTCCCATTTAATCTGTTTGGAGTGATTAAAGAAATCAAACTTTTTTGTCGAAGACTAAATTTGGCTATTCAATTTTATAATAGCTCAAGAGCAAATAACAACCATGAAACCAACCATTTCAGATCTAGGTTAGTTAAGAAGAGCTCTTATATTCCAATTATGAACCCCCAGATTGCAGCGTATGAAAAAATGGTTTGTAAAGACATTTATATGCTTTTTAAGGACATTAACAGTAATCTTAATCATCCGCCTTATACTAACTATAATCTTAGTGAAAATGAAAGGAAATGTTTGGATGAGCTAATTCTTAATAAAGAAATCAGGATAATGAAACCCGATAAGGGTGGAGGGATCGTGATTTTTGATAATCAACTTTATTTAAGAGTTATTCACAACATATTATTTGAATCAGGTAACTATGAACAGATTTCCCTTAACCAAATTAACATAGGGTATAGACGTATAGATCTAGCCATAGAAGAATATCTTCTTGATAACCATATTAGCAATGAACTATATGAATTTTTGAGAACAGAATTTCCTATCTTGGCACATATTATCGGGATACCAAAAATACATAAGTGTTTGAACAACCCCCCATTTAGACCCATAATATCGGGTCTAAATCAAAAACATTTAAATTAGGTGCAACTATTGATAATTGGACCAAACAGATTTATGACAAGGTGCCCCATTTAGTTAAAGACTCTTGGGATTTTTTGAGTAAACTCAACACAGACATTTGGGATGTGGACATGTTTTTTTTGACGGTGGATGTAAAAGATCTCTTTTCCTGCATACCAGGTCCCATAGGTCTTGACTATTTTTTCAACAGTCTGACTAAATATTCTGGTTTAAGTTCGGACAAGATTAACCTCATCATGGATATGATGGGTTTGGTTTTAGATCACAAATGTATTTTCCATCAAGGTGAATATTTTAGACAGACCCGTGGTGTAGCTATGGGGGCATCTTGTGCCCCGGTTTTTGCTAATTTGGTTATGTTGGAGTGGGAAAACCAATATGTGTTCACTAGTGAATATTTTCAATACATTAGACTATATACGAGATATTTGGATGATTTATTTATTATATGGAAGGGTCCTACTGATTTGATACCTCTTTTTATGACTTATTTAAATCATATGACTGATTTTTTGATATTCACCTACCAAACAAACAACTTAGGAATAGCTTATTTAGATACTTGGATAAGTAATACTGGAACAAGTTTTGCTTCCAAGATTTACAGAAAACCCACCTTTTCTAAGGATTATATTGAATATGGAAGTTGTCACCCCCCTCACATCTTCAGGAATGTAGTCAAAGGACAATGCATAAGGGTAGCATGCATGACATCTACAAGGGACATTATGAACAATGAATTACAAACAGTGTATAAACTATTTCAAGACAGAGGATACCCTTCAGGTATGCTCAATAGTGTGATTAGCTATGTTAAAGCACAATGGGGGCAGAAATATGTACCCCTCTTGGGAACAACACGTCCAGCCACCCCAAGATTAGAGGAAGATAGAGGTAATAATGTTTGTGTCATTATGTTTAATCCCTTCACTAATCTGGTGAGAGAAATTCTCCAGAAACATTGGGATTTAATTTCAAGTTCAAGTACTATAGGACACATAGTAGGAATGTATCCCATTACTGTACATAAAAGTGGGAAAAATTTGAAGAGAATTTTGGAGCAAGTGAAGATAGGGTTACATACTGTGAAGAAGAATGGAACTAGAAAATGTGGAAAGTGTAAGCAATGTATGTATATTAATGACAGTTTAAAAATTAAGGACAACAATGTTATTAAATCTACTATATACTGCAGAAATGGTAATTGTAACACACAGCACATAGTATACATTGCTACTTGTTCTAAATGCCTTACCTATTATATTGGCAAAACTGAAAGGAAGCTCAGAACACGTATATATGAGCATTTGTATAGGATCAAGAAAAGTGATCCTAAAAATGCCTTAAGTAAACACATCATGGATAAGGGCAATGAACATACCTTTAGTTTTGCTATTATTGATCAGGTGGACATAACTGACAGAGGTGGGAATTGGAAAGTGTATTTAGCTTGGGTAGAAAGCAAATGGCAGATAAGTTTAGATGCCACAACCCCCCCAGGATTGAATGACAGTATTAGCTTAAAACCTTTTTTATTACTTGACTAGTAGGGACTGTACAAGAATATACATTATTGGCATGTTGTAGTAATATATAGTATCTGTATCCAGTTTTTTAAGTTATGATACTGTTTTTTTTAAGTTATGACACTATTTTTATTAGGTATTTTAATATTCTAATGTTAGTATACATGTTTTCAGAATTAATTGTGAAAATCATTAATATGTCTATTTATCCAAGTTCTAACCTTTTTTAATTATTTATATTTAATTGTTTTTTGGCGCCAAAAGCAACATAAAAATGGTGTAACTGAAGTTTTCATTGGTTCTGATGAAGTCTGGGGTACACCAGATGAAAGCGCTTAACCTTTAAAGTATCAGCTTTGCAGTTCTGTGTTTCGTGTGATTATCCTAATAAATCTGTGGTTTTGAATTCCGTTTTGGGTTACCTCTTTGTTCGAGTTCTCGGACTTCTGATCTAGTAACAAATTCTTATCACTTACAAATAAGTCAAATAATGTTGCAGGAGACTTTCTCTGCTTCCAATACATTGCTTAACTCTGGAATAATATCCCCATGCAAATAAAAGTCTCCAGCAAACTCAGTAGTTTTAAACCACTGCTTAAACAACATTGTAACCAATCCTGCTCCTGTTCTTGCTCATCACAAGTGTAAAATGTTGTGTTCACTGTATGATACAATCCAAATACTCTCCTTAAACATAATATTCTCAACCTCTTACTGAAATGGCAAAACAACTTTTATACATAACTGCTGCCTTTACAATCCACTAAGTTGCACATGTGCTTTCCCTTTAATAATTTCTACCACTGTAAAATCTTAGAATGTATAAATGTAACTACTGTTTGTGTATAAATGTAAATAAAAATGTAACTACTCTGTGTTTGACTGGAACTTTGTATAATTCAATGTAAGCAAATGTAGCTTTTCTACCTGGGCCTTCGCTGAAAATGAGTATTACCCAATTGGACTTTCCTGGTAAAGAAAGACAAATAAATAAATACTTAAATAATTAAATCAATAAATAAATAATATTTGTGCTAGCCACTGTAACTGGCACCTGAAATCCTGTTTACTGTATTTTTCATGTGAGCACAATGCCATCACAGAGAACTGGAATGGAGCAGACTGGGCAAACATCCTGTCATCTCAATTAACAGAAGTGGTGCTGAAAATGTGCACGGACATGGAAGAAATCGATTGTATGGACCATAAAAAATAAGAAAAAAAACCTTCTGACATACAAGTAATAACATTTTATACTTGTTTTTATTCTGAATAAACAGTAAGTGCACAGATGCCTGATTTAAAGTATACATTAAAGCAACTGCTTGAACTTGAAAGCAAATAAAAAGCAAAATAGTAGAACTTCTAGTGGTAGGCAGGTTTAAAATACCTTTGTCTAGAAATACAAGAAAATGCATCCTGCAAATTAGTTCCAAGCACTCAAATAAGCTTATAGAATGTAAACTAGTTTGTGATTCATTGTTTATAACTGATATACCCTTTTACAAGCCTAAAACTGTGTGAAGATTAATAAAATCTATGAAACAAAATTCAGCAAACAATGTGTTAGTTTGTTACAAATATGGGTAGTGTTATCAGTTTGTTAAATCCTGTGCTGCTAACTCTGGCCCAAGGAAAAGTACGTACACTAAAAATAACGACAAATTGAAGGGTAGGTTCCACAAAGGTATCCGAGATGTAAGGCTCGAACAGTGGATGAAGTAGTCCACTCGATAAAAACGTAGAAGTAAAGCAAATATATCCACAGGACTCCTCAAATAGGTGAAGCTCTTTATTGTATGCAAGGCTGACAAGGCAAATAACAGAAAAAAGTACCAAGATGCAAATAACGTAAAACACTAAAACTAGCGTTTTTCTTTCGGTGCATTGCCCGAACTTCTTCAGACAAAATGCAGTTCAGTGCAAACATTCTGTTTAAGTACTCGAATGCTTAGGCACACCCACTTGATTAGTTACATCAGTTCCTAAACAAATTAATGTATTCACGACATGAACTGCATCAAATACTAGATAAAGTAACCCAATACAAAATACAGGAAAACTCTAAATAACTAAAAATCACATATACATTAACAGCCTTATATAAATATTACATATTAAGCACATTTGTCTAATGACTGGACTCATCCAGTCATCCAATTGTTAAAAAATAATAATAATAATAATGGTAATAAACGTAGCATTATTAAAAAATAACTAAGTAAAAATATGTGTAAGAATAAAAAATCAAACCGTTATTCTACAATACACATTCAAAATATTTAAAATGTACTAAGAAAATTTTATGTATAACATTTATTGTAAACATTCGGTGTTTTTATACCCTGTCCTAATTAAAACATATGTATATAAATATATAATTAAATATATGCAACAAATGTGATAAGAACTGACCCTTACTTAGCGTATACCTAACTAACTGTGGTGGGGAAAAAAAGAAGGGGGGGAGGGGGGAGGGGGGGTTGGGAAAAGGGGGGGTATACACCTTTTAAAATTCCACATTCTAACTACACCAGAAAGTTTATCTCCACAGACTGTTCAATTTTAGTAAACACATAATCGAACAAGCCTCATTTATACCTGGGGTTTTATTTGCCATCAAGCGTATCTGCCAAATGAGTTCTTTCTTTTCCAGTTGGAGCCTAAGTAAATTATCATTACTGAAAGTGTAATTATCAATCTGTATCTGATCAATCACCATGAAATCAAATGAATGACCCTCATACCCATTACAATGCTTAGCCAAGGCATTATCATCTTTCTTTGTGTTAATAGCATAGCAGTGTTCGTATACCCTATCCTTCAAACGCCTATCTGTTTTACCTACATAGAAAGTGGGGCACTGTTTACACTGCGCCAAATACACTACTCATCTACTATTACAATTGGACTTGTTCCTAATCACATAGGTGACCCCACCTATTGTGAAAGAATCTTTGGTGTTAATGTGGGCGCAGTGTCTACATGCCCCGCACTTCCTAGTACCTCCCCTTACCTTTTGTTTCATTGGTTTCCTTTCGAGGAGTTGTTTCATGTTCATACCCCTCCTGAAGGTAATGGTAGGTCCTAATTCAAGGGTAGGTTTTGATTCGTTATCTGAAGATAAACAAAACCAATACTTACTTAGAACTTTTGAAATAGTGTAGGCTTCTAGACAAAAGGTAAAAACAAATGAGACCATATAGTTCTTATTTCTCTCCATAGTCTCAACAGTTGGCACTCCTTGATTGTTAAAGGCCTCAATACTTAGAGTGTCATTCCCATTTTCTTGGAGGTCAATTGGGGTAGTAATCGAAATCAGGGTGGCTAGGATGACCAGTTTAGAAGAGGATTTTGTCAATGAATGTGAGAAATTATACCAAATGTTCCAACACAGGGGATACCCTAGCTCATTTTTAGAGGCTATTTTTAAGGAGGTCACCTGTAAAAGGGAACAAGGGATTTACAAACCAATATTGCAACAAAAGATTTCGATGTAGGTAAAAGGTGTATACTCCCCCCCTTTTCCCAACCCCCCCTTCTTTTTTTTCCCCACCACAGTTAGTTAGGTATACGCTAAGTAAGGGTCAGTTCTTATCACATTTGTTGCATATATTTAATTATATATTTATATACATATGTTTTAATTAGGACAGGGTATAAAAACACTGAATGTTTACAATAAATGTTATACATAAAATTTTCTTAGTACATTTTAAATATTTTGAATGTGTATTGTAGAATAACGGTTTGATTTTTTATTCTTACACATATTTTTACTTAGTTATTTTTTAATAATGCTACGTTTATTACCATTATTATTATTATTATTTTTTAACAATTGGATGACTGGATGAGTCCAGTCATTAGACAAATGTGCTTAATATGTAATATTTATATAAGGCTGTTAATGTATATGTGATTTTTAGTTATTTAGAGGTTCCCTGTATTTTGTATTGGGTTACTTTATCTAGTATTTGATGCAGTTCATGTCATGAATACATTAATTTGTTTAGGAACTGATGTAACTAATCAAGTGGGTGTACCTAAGCATTCGAGTACTTAAACAGAATGTTTGCACTGAACTGCATTTTGTCTGAAGAAGTTCGGGCAATGCACCGAACGAAAAACGCTAGTTTTAGTGTTTTACGTTATTTGCATCTTGGTACTTTTTGCTGTTATTTGCCTTGTCAGCCTTGCATACAATAAAGAGCTTCACCTATTTGAGGAGTCCTGTGGATATATTTGCTTTACTTCTACGTTTTTATCGAGTGGACTACTTCATCTACTGTTCGAGCCTTACATCTCGGATACCTTTGTGGAACCTACCCTTCAATTTGCTGCTAACTCTGGCAACAGTTTTACTGACAGAAATGTAAAACTGAAAAACGTTTAGTTGAAGCAGTTCCTATGGAGTATAACAAACCTACTGTTGGGATAATTGAGTTAGCTGTTTATCAATGTGTACAACAAAGCTATTAAAATGTACTGTACTTTTAGAAGTTAAGTAGGTTCAAACCCTGCTAAACTCTGGAAATATAATTTTCTTATCTAAAAATCCCCTGATCTGTAAGCCTAGGATTAGTAACAACCAAAAAGGGTGGAAATGATATGCATTCATCATGACAGAAAAGATGATCTTTTTACAGGCAGACATTTAATCAGTCATTGGGAAGTTGCATTATCCTGTAGCCATAGCCTCTAAGTTATCTCATGATGCAAAACTAGAAAAAATATTTTCTCATTTTAAAGTACTACAAGAAATGTGGGGGAAGAGGGAATCCACAGATACAGAGTGGCAAGTTGATGGATTTTACATGAAGGAGGTTGAGCAGCAGATTGATATACCTGTTTTTTATAAGGAGGTGTTATGAAAACAGTGATGGTCACACAAAGATTCTAAATCAAAGCCAGAAAAAGTAAGCTAGTATATAAACTAAATGATAGCCAGAATTTAGTTGTGGTTAGGCAATAAAAGAGATACGCTTCTTCATCAGAAGCATGCCTAATAACAGAGCAACAATAATCCAGAATGGTAAACGATGTCAGTATAATAAATGAAGATGAACTGATATAAACTCTGAAGTAAAAAAAAACATCAAAATAGTTCAAAACAGAAGTATAAATAAAGTCACACAAGAACTGTTATCACAGAAACAGAGAGGAAAATAGGCAGAAGGAAAGCAGTTGAGTGAGGACACCCAAAACAAATTGAGTACAGAAAGTGACATAAGCAGTAAAATGCTAAATTCTAAGCTTGTTTCTACCAATGTAAACCAGAGAATGGTGAGGGCAAATTACAGGTAGCAACAACCTGGAAATTAAGTAAAAAGTAAAATTGTTTATAAGGTACTGGGAGATGAAGTAAAGTCATTGTCTGTTCTACTTATTTACTTGCTCTGAATTCATTATCTAGCTAGTTTTTAGATGTTGTTGTGTCTTTCGGCTTATCCTGGTTAGGGGTCGCCACAGCGGAACTCCGGTCCGCTAATATTTGGTAGTGGATTTTTACATGCCGAGTTACCAGCCCTGATGCACAACCTTCAATGAAGGCATGCCCATTCATGCATGCCTCCACACAGAAGACGCTCTAGCTGAGAATCGAACGAGACAACATCTTGCTGTGAGGCGACAACGCTACCGCAGCACCACTACCATGGTATCTAGCTAGTTTTTAGATAAAGTAGCATATTTTTACACTCTGGCAAGCACTTGTTTTTACATCAAGAGGTCATTGGATTTTCCATCTAGTGCACTGGGAGTTAGCCTGGTTGGTTTAGGTTAGGGAAACACCAGAGATTTCTGAATGTGGTTTTATTGTCTGGAGGGCTTATTAACCAGCTTATCTTGTTTTTAGTGCCTTTATAAATTCTCTATAATTGTGTGGCTCTTGGCTCATTTACAGAAAGGACAATGCAAAGTACTTTTATTGAATAATCACACTTTTATAAGCTGTTTAAAATACGCTTCTGCATACATATCTGTAAATGTGTTGGTCATAGCATTTCATATCTTTCAAGTTTGTTTGTGGTAGCATTTCACTCTGGATACTCCTTTACTGTGTTTTTACATTAGGAGACCTGGGATTATTCATCTAGTGGCCAGTAGGTGCTTACCTGATCTATCTGAACTGGGAAGCACACAAAAGGGCTCTAAGTATTTTTTGCATTTCTCTTATATACTGTGACTGCACTTTAACAGTTTATGTACTGCATGTTGCTGCTTTAAGTTAATTGCACCTTATTACATTGTATCTGTTAGTTGTAGAGCTGTTGTAGGTAGTTTGTGTAGTCTTATTACACTTGGGCTCCAAACCAGCTATTCTACATTAAGAAGGTATTTTTCTGCACCCTTGTGGCAGAAGTGTGCTGATCTAACCTGTCTGAGTTGGCAATTGCTGGTGAAAGGCTTATTGTATGCTTTCCTGATTGGTAGTTAGCATAATATTTGTTTCTCTTTTCACATATTTAAGCCTCCTGTTTGCGCAGTGCTGCTCTTCATGCAGTAGTAGTTAGAAGTGCCCTGTATAGACTCAAAAGCCTAGAAGTTCAGTTTTACCATAAACAAATGTTAGTGAAACCCTTCCAAGCTTTTCTGCTGCCCTAGGAGCAACTCAGTTGCACACTGAGCAGCTTTGCCTTATTGAACAACCTTAGCCTACACAAAGTATAAGTCCCTCTTGTAGTCTCAGCATTACTAGCACAGTCCTGTCAAATTAAAATAAATAAATAGATCAGCAAACACCCTGAGACCAATAATTAGTCCTTTCTTTTTTTATTAATTTTAACAGAATTTCTTCAGAGAATGAAATAGTTCTACCCCAAACAAACAGAATTTAAAAGAACACTCTAAGGTCACATGATAAGTAAACACCAATAAAACAAAGACTGTGTCATTAATATTAATGCCTAAACCCGTTGGCAATTCCTTCTAAAAGCAAATACTTGTATCATAAGAAAAGTGCTTATGTATAAATAACGCTAAAATAAATAAGTTTTTTTGTCCACTATCATTGAAGTGGCTTTTAAACTTAGGCACAATAAAGCTATGACTGTTTTGGAAGCCACTACTGTTGGTTAGGAAAGATTTTTGGAAAATGATCCTGGAAATGCTATTACTGCCATTTCAACAGATTTTAGAAGCACGTTTCCTTTACCAGTTATAACAAACATGGGTATTATTAGAAATATTATTAGTAATAACTGAAAAATAATTTGGGGTAATAAGGAGATGACAGACATTTTGTGAAATATTCCATTTTTTTTACTTCTAAAATATATATTAATGTAAAATCTTTATTGAAAAGACCAAACGGTTTAAACAAACTAGATGGTAATGTTTTGGGGACATTTAAATGCAAGATGTGCAAATATTGCAGTTTTATAGCCAGTTGTTCCGGTATCCACACAGCTTTTATTGACAAAACCATAACATCCAAAGGAAGGTTTAGTTGTGAGTCAAAAGGTGGTATTTATATAGCTTGTTGTGAAACATGCCCTGCATATTATATTGCAAAGACTTTA
The DNA here is from genome assembly GCF_019279795.1 of Protopterus annectens. Lineage (NCBI taxonomy): Eukaryota > Metazoa > Chordata > Ceratodontiformes > Protopteridae > Protopterus > Protopterus annectens. Next base: position 930,906,691 of record NC_056732.1, on the reverse strand, counting down.
TGTCAATTAAGTAGGAGAGTGAATGAGCACACATTGACCATTCATAAAAAGGACTCAAACAGTGCTTTGGCCAAGCATTCTCTCATTTTGAAGATTTCAGGAAGTTTAGTTTTTTTGTACTTGATTTTGTAGAGTTAAATAAATTGATTGGTAGGCATAAGGTTTTATTGAAGTGCTGTGAAACAGAATGGCAACTATGATTGCAATCTGATGTAAAACCAGGTTTAAATGAACATATCAACCTAGTGTTTTCTTTTAGCACATTGGATGTAGTGGCTTTATTTTAAAATAATGCAATAATTTTAAAATATGCATATATATATATATATATATATATATATATATATCTTTGTTTAACTTTTGTTGACTGGGAAAGTCCAGCTAGAACAGAGCCTATTTTCAGTGGAGGCCTGGGGAGAATACTCCATATGCATGTCTTCAGAATGTGGGAAAAAACTGGAATACCTGGAGCAAACCCATGCAAATGCAGGAAGGATATGCAGACTCCGCACAGAAAGCACCCCAGCTGAGAATTGAGCCAGAGAACATCATGCTGTGAGGTGACAGTGTTAACTGCTGCACTACTGTGCCGCTCACTAAGACACATACATTTTCTAAAGCAGGTTATTTAATGGGTTTCATATGTAGAATTAATTTAATATTTATTTTAGTTATTTACACTTAAACACGTTTTTTGCATACAAGTATTTGCTTTTAGAAGGAATTGCCAAACGATTTAGGAATTAGTATTAACGAAGCAATCTTTGTTTTATTGGTGTTTACTAATCACGTGACCTTAGAGTGGTCTTTTAAATTTTGTTTGGGGTGGAATTATTTCATTTTCTGAAGAAGTTCTGTTACACATTAATAAAAGAATGGCAGCACTGATTATTGGTCTCAGGGTGTTTGCCAATCTATTTTTTTCTTTTAGTTGTCTGTTTGTCAAGGTAATACTATTAGTCCTGCCAAATTAACCCATTGCCTTCTCTAATAAAACATACAGTAAGGGTCTGCTATCATCAACTGGCAGTTTTCCATCATCTCTCTGGCCAGCATGGTAGACAATGGCATTCTGAGGCAATGTAGCAATTGTCTCATGTATACTGACAATCACTTACTACTGAAACAAACAATTGGGCAAGACTCTCACATAAGGACAGACTGAATGCCAAACAGGTTGTCAGCACACACACATTTCCCACACTAAATAAGGACATGACACACAAACCCACATATGCGGAGGTACTCACTAGTAAGTTAACAAAAAAGCAGAGGCTTCCCAAACAAAAAGCACTTACAAACATAACAATGCAAAAAAAAATACCACAATGCATAGTAACATACAAAACCAGTGTCTCAACAAATAATCCCATAAGATGTAACACCACAAAACCTAATGTACTGGTCATAGGTAAATCAGTTGTGAGACACATGGATGTTCCCCTCATCAGGCTGGATAAGAAGTGGGTAATGGTTATCTACCTGTCAAGTGAGGATTTGTCAAGTCTCTCAAGTCACTCAGTGACAAGTACTGGTATGACTCTGTTGTAATCCATGTGGGGGTGAATGACTGAGATGTACCTCACTGGACTATACAAAGAGAGATCTGACTGAGGTCTCAGATTATGTGTCACAGGCAGGTATAAGCCTAGCCTTAAGCAGCATTCTACCTTTTCCATGGATGATGCCACAATACAAACAAAAAATGATTGACTTTAATAATTGACTTAGTTTATGGTGTCAGTCCAAGGGGATCCAATATTTGTCACCTTGGGAAGACATGGTTGACAGGCCTTGCTGCTTTGCCAGAGATGATCTGCACATGTCTCCTCTAGGCTTTCAAGTACTGATAAAGGCATTAGATAGCCTTTTTAGGCAGTGTCAAATAACCAACCTCCTAACATAAGAAAATCCTCTCTAGATAAACTCAAGGTACTAATGCTTAACGCTAGCATCTAAACAAGAAACTGCACTCCCTGGAAGCACTCCTCATTTTGGAAGAGGCTGACATCTGTGCAGTCAGTAAGACATGGTTCAAAGACATTGAATTAAGAACAAAGACAGAGCAATAAAACCCTGGTATTCCAACAGAAGTTGTATATAATCTTAATAAAGTAAGTCTCAAACAGTAAATAAAATAAAACAAATGAAAGAACATCTGCAGGGACTTCTGTACATTACTATTTATTTCCATCTTGGTAAAATGTGTACTGTGACAGTACAAGCTTTTTAGTGATTATTTATATCTATTTCAGTTGTACAGTAGTCATTTTCATTAAAACAAAACAAAAGTGGTGTCTTTTGATAGGATAAAAAGAATGGAGAGTGGGCCAATGGTTGTAGTTTTAAGCTAAATGTATGAAACAAAGTGACCCTTGGTAAAATGGTTAATGAGATTATCTAGAGATGAAAAGATGGGCATATATGGGTCTATATTAAAACATCGAAGTTTCAAAACTTCAAATATTCTAATATTGAACCCTATTCAGCAAAAGCTGAAAACATCGAACATACAGAACAGCACATTTTTTCCTAGGGAAAAAAAATTGCTGTTCCAAAACACATACACACAACACAAGCACACCAAACAAACAGCAATCCACACACATACACCTACAATCTTACACCTAACCCTTCACTAAACTATACACACACCACTAACTATCCACTTACCTTAACCCAAGCCCTAACCCTAAAGTCTGTCACTATCACACACTCACCTCACCCGCGCCCTAACCCTAACTCACCTACCCCACCCTAACCCTCTCATCCACACAATTGCACACTTACCTGGCCTGCGTCCTAACCCTAACTCACCCTAACCCTCACATCCATACAATCACACACATATCTAACCTGCACCCTGATCCTAACTCACCTAACCCGCCCTAACCCTCACGTCCACACAATCGCACACATACCTAACCCACACCCTACCCCTAACTAACCTAACCCACACTCAATTGCACACTTACCTGAACCCGACCCATAACTTTCCACCACAGCGCTGAAAATACAGAAGCAACAGAAACGGACAACTGAATTCTTTCCCTAGGAAAAAAATTTGGTTTTCTGTTGCTTTGATATTTTCAGCTTTCTCTGAATAGGGTTCGATATTAGAACATTCGAAGTTTTGAAACTTCAATGTTCTAATATAGACCCGCATATACCACTATTTCTGGATGCAAAAATCAAGCCTCTAGCAGAACAAAATCCATCCTTTGTCCTGGATACTGGATACTTCTTAAAGAAAATCCAGGAGATACAAGTTTACGAAGACTCTTTCCTCATCACTATAGATGTCCTTTTGGTCCCTTTTGGCAGTTTTTTTCATAGATGTCGATGCCCTTTACATGAATATTGGATCAGGACTGTAGTAGAATCGATGTTGGACCAAACAGAAGCCTCAACCAGAGAAACCAAAGTTATTTCCAGGTTTATGAAAATCATACTTAAAAACAATTTTTTAAGCTTTAACAAAAAGTACTACAGGCAAAAAAGAGGTATAGCTATGGAGACTGCCATGGCCCCTAGCCTTTCAAATACAGCCCTTGGCAAAAGGGAAAGGGACCATATTTGCAGCACTCCATTCTTCCAACATATGAGCTGTTACTTTCATTACATAGATGACATATTTATCATCTGGTATAGCAATGAATGAACCCTGCTCAATTTTCTTGAACACATCAGGAACTCTACTAGCTTCCTTAAGTTCACTCATTCCTACTAGAGAAATAAAGCCTGCTTTCTGGATCTTCTGATCTCAAAGGACAACAGTTGTTCTGCACTCTCCAATAATCTATTTAAAAAACCCACAAGCGTCAACTTCCTTTTACTAAAAGACAGCATGCACCCCACCAAGGCAAAGAGGAATGTGGTCAAATCACAAGGCCTAAGGATAACACAGGTATTCAAAGAGTTTAGAGGTTTCATTGTCAGCATGGATAACCTTGAAAAGGATTTTCTCCCACTATATAGAGTAACCAGTTTATAAGAAATATACTCGGACCAATTACTGCATTGAAATACAGCAACCCAAACCTTCTGAATACAGGTTCCAGAAAGAAGTGCAAAACTACCTGTGACATCTCCATGATGATCACCTTTTCCACAGATTTCAAGACCACAGCAAAAATCATAAAGGACAACTGGGTCATCATCAAGAACTCCCACACTATCAACACTATCCTCCCTGATGCTCCCAGCTTCAACATCCAGAGAAACAAGAATATCCGAGACTTCATGGAAAGAGTCTGAGAAATGGATGAGCTCCCAAAAGATATATCCCTGGTACTTATGCCTGTGGTCCCCCTAACTGCTGGTACTGTGTTTTCATGAACAACTGCACAGGTTTCTACAACCTGTCTGACAACCGCTTTTTCTAGGGTAAAGGGCACCATGACTGCAACACCTTGAGTGTGGTCTGCTGGACACAATGCATGGGATGTTCAGCTTTCTATGTGGGCAAATCTGTTAACAAGATAAGGACCAGGATCACATGGCAGCTCAAGGACATATGATATGACAACCTAAACAGTGCCCTCGCAAAGCACTATGGGAGCAGACCTGGACATGACACTTTTCTTTTCCACGTTCTTGACCACCTTGCCAAAGAAGAACTCCAAGGATAGCACAATGATTACCTGGAAAGAAGAGAACTCAAATTGTAGATCAGGTTAAAGGCATAGAGATCACTGGGTTTAAACATATAAGTATCCATTAACAGTGGTCTGAACCTTCAAAAACTGTACCACCACACTAATTATTAAAAAACACTCACTAAGAGAATGCAATCTGTATTAAGTTGTTTGGAAGACTATATCTCTCATTGGTATTGTACTGTGTTTTCAACAACATTGCTCCTTATCTCAAACTTTTTAATGTTTGGCTCTAAATTCTAATTACTAATTTCAAATTACTAGTTTTTATTTTCTTATTCCCTATCACCTTTGTTTACACAAAATTTTTTTGTGAGTTTTTTATGTGTTTAGGTAAAGCTTGGGAGTTCTTTACTATATTAATATAACATCCTGATTTGTCAGATCTGATGAAGCTCAGGTGAAAGTGCTGATTGCACACAATGTATTTTTTAAAAGGTTCTAAAAATCCTGGTAACTCATTGTCTCTATGTATTCTTATATGAAACATCCATTTGTGATACTTGTAGACCTAATCTATCACTCGGCCTTTCCGCTGGGAATTTCATCTAATCTGTTGTTGGCATTGTTTCTGCTGTAGGACTCATGTATTATATATTCTTGCTGACCAAGTTGAGTTTTGACCTGGTTATCTGACCTGAGTACTGTTTTTTGTCACAGTAGAGTCATATATTTAATGAAGGTTTTTACTGCTGATTCTTTATATTTCAGTTTTAATTTTCAGTCTATAAATTACAGTATATATATATATATATATATATATATATATATATATATATATATATATATATCAGTTTTTACACACAACGGCTTACTTAAAGCTTCCACGTAGATAGTTTTCCTGCAAACTCCCCAAACCCTTTGTCCACTCATGTCCATTCATTTTCCCCCTCATAACTGCAATACATGTGCTGATTATTGGAAATGTATTTATAGGTCCATAGGTGTGTACTAGGCTAATGGCCCTGGGGCCTTTACAAGTTTAGCCATAGGATTACCCTGGCATTCTGCCAGTTGACCTTAGTTCCCAGTGCCTCTGTCGAGTAGAGCCACTGGAGTTATCCCCAGGGTGAATTTTCTATTTTCCATCCATTCATCAAGATTTCTCTTGAAGATGGTCAGTGAGGTGCTCTGCTTGACATGTATGGGAAGTCTATTCCATAGCATGGACAGTCTCTGGGTTATGAACCTGTTCCTCCAGTACGTTCTGTTGATTGTGGTAATGAAGTTGAGGTATCTGGGGCATGTGGAGTGGAGGGATTTGGATTTCCTTAGATGTAGCATTTCTAACAGAGCTGGGTCAGACATTTAGAGATCGCCTCTAAGTAGGTGATATGAAACAGAGAATAGTTGGAGATTTTTGAGTCTGTCCATGTAGGACAAGTGTTTAAGGCCTAGGATCCTCTTTGTGAGGTACTCTTGTGGCCTCTCCAATTGTTGCAGGTGTCTAGTGAGATACATGCAAATGGGACATTGTACTCGATGATTGGCTTAATGAAGGAAGAGTAGAGGGAGACAATGACCTCTTTATTACTGGATGCAAAACCCTTAGTAATGAGATGTGCCACATCGAAGGACTTTCTGACCACAGTGGTAATGTGGTGATCAAAAGAGAGGTTGCTGTCAACCTGCGTTCCCAGATCTCTTATAACGCTTTCTGTTTTCAGTGGACTGCCATCAATGTGGTAATTCATGGGAACCAGGTTTTTCCCAAAGGGGATGACGACACATTTTTTGGCATTGAGCTTAAGGCCATGGTTCTGACACTAGTCAATGTGGTAATTCATGGAAACCAGGTTGGTCTCAGTGAGGCCATTCTCTAGGATGTCAACATCACTTGGGGAGTTAATAATAGCCCCCAACCTGCAATCGTCTGTGAACTTTGTCAGCCAGAGTCCCTTCGTGTTGGCCTGGACTTCAGAGAAGTAGATACCAAACAGGAGAGAACCCGGGACCAAACCCCGTGGGACTCCACTCATGACTAGTAGGCAGTCTGACTTAGAGTCAGCTATTTCATACTGTGGGTTCTATCTGTGAGCCAGTTTGCAACCCACCTAGTGATATAGGGGTTGATGCCTTGCTTGGTGAGTTTTTCTATGATTCCTGAGTGGGGAATGGTATCAAAGGCCTTGGCTGGATCAAGTTACACTATATGAGCCACCTTGCCTTCATCCACAGCTCTGGTGACTGACTCAAAGAAGTCAGCCAAATTCAGCAGGCATGATCTACCCTTCACAAAACCAAACTGTGTGGGATCCAGAGTCTGGAGATTCCCTTCATCATTGTTTATTAGGTCCATGATGATGCATTCCATAGTTTTGCATATCAGACTCATCAGGCTAATAGGTCGATAGATCTCAGGGTCTGTAGTCACTCCTCCTTTGTGGAGAGGGATGACTGTAGCAGTGCACCATTCGATAGGGACAGAGCCTGAGGTGAGGCTGTGATTGAACAGGGGACACAGGTGAGGTGCCAGTTCACTCTGTAGTTCATGTAGAACACAGCCAGGGATATTGTCAGGTACCATAGAAGCTGTATTCTTGGCCTTGGATAGTGCTGCTTTAACCTGTGCAGCAGTAATACTGAGTGCCTGACAATATACTGGTATTGTGATTGGTCCTTTGGGGAGGAGAAAGGGGTAAAGTTGGCACTGAATCTGTCGGCCAGTATATTGGCAATATCTGTTGGCTTGGTATAGGAGGTGCCATTGTGCCGTAGCTCAGAGCAAATCTGGATATTGCATGGAGATTCTTTACATAACTATAAAAGGCCTTATGGTTGTCTTTACTATCTGCTGCAATTCTGTTTTTATAGCTAGCTTTAGAGGATTTGATGAGGGATCTCAACTTCTTGTTGAAGCTAATAAGGGAGTTTTTCCAGTCTTGGGACTTCACCTTATTCCACATCAGTTTCCTCCTTCTATTGTAGAGTTTGTTTATGGCAAGGGACTACCAGATTGGCTTCCTTTTTTGGAGGAGACAGTCTTGGTTTTATTGGGCATGGTGTGATCCATGTATTTGTGTACGTGTTCATACAGTGCATTGGTGTATGATTCGGAGGGCATTCAACTATTCTCCATTTACATGGGTGCCATGAAGTCATCCACATCTGTTTTTAGGAGCTCAAAGTTAGCTTTGGAGAAGTTTTTCATGGTGATTTCCTTTGCGAGGGCAGGGGGGAGGTATGTGGATTTCCAAGTTGATTAGTTTGTGGTTGGATCTAACCAGGGAGGAGCTGACTACTGGTGTAGAGAAACAGTCGCCCATATTAGTAATGACCAGGTCAAGGATGTTGCTACCTCTAGTGGGTGTAAAAATGAGCTGGTCCAGGGCATTGGAATTAATGAATTCCAGGAAATGTTGGGCAAGTGTATTGGTTCATAAGTAGTTTTCCCAGTTAAAGGAGGGGTAGTTGAAGTCACCTAGTATGAGAGTGTTAATATTCTCCAGGGTGCTTAGGAATGTGGATTGTGAGTCTTGGGACATGGTTGGAGACTTATAGCAGGTTATGACCTGAATCGCTGTCTTACCCAATGTTAGCTGCACCTGAAGTATTTCTGATACATTATATTGGGCTAAACACAGATGCCAAGAGGTCCAGCAAGACAAACAACGTTCTCAGTAGAAAAAACACTTTAATGTGAGGAGCAAAGCTTTCGGATAAAATCCTTTATCAATACTGAAAATACAAATGCAAATGCAGAGTATATATAGGTCTAAAAAAGTCATATGACCGGCAGCCAAGAAGTCACATGACCCAATCATTAAAGCAAAACATGTAAAAATAAATAAATATGCAAAGCTAAAAATTGCAACAGCATAATGCATATATGAAAACAAAGAACATTTAAAAAAAAATTAAAAAAAGCAAGAATGTATATTTTAAAGAAAGCATACTTTTATACCTAAAAATCAAATGTACACTCATATACATGAAGAGAAAATCTCATAATCTAGATCTACTCATTCTAACCAAAATAGGTTTAAGGCTGACAGTACTATTCAAACCAGGGGGTGAGTCACCCATCAATCTAATTATCCAGTTATATTCTTTAATTTCTAATTTGTTATTGATATCACCACCTCTGGGTGAGGGTGAGACATGGTCTATAGCTTTAAATTTAAATACATGCTGTTCACCAAGACATAGCCTGTGTTTATATAAAGTATTAGTGTCCACACATCTTCGGATTTTAGACTTGTGTTCTGTGATCCTATCTTTAAGCTTACGTGTGGGTTTACCCGCATAGAAAGAATTGCATAGTACACAAGTAGCGAGGTAAACCACGAGGGTGGTAACACAAGTAGCAGTTACATTGAACCTAAACAACCTCTTACTGACCGGATGTTCAAATATACCTAAATGTTCATCATCAATGTCATCACAGCACGAGCAATTATAACATTTTCGTGTACCCACAGTGCTGGATGGATGTGTTGTGATATTTGTAGGAAAATCTTTGTAACAGAGGACACTCTTGAGGGTTCTCATGTTACGATATGCAAAAAATGGGACATTGCCCAGCATTGCTTTTAACTCTTCAGATGCCATCAAGATTAGCCAATTCTTATGGATAATACGTTTAATACATGGTGTCTTTGTACTTTAACAGTAAAACGTCTTACTTTCATCTCATTCTGGATGGACACATTGGGCAAGCCAACAGCTTGTATATCTATTTAACATAACAGGGGCCACCCTCGACTTTCTTTCCTCTAACACATTTAGTTTCTCATTATTTAAGATGGTAGCATCATAACCACTGTTAGTAAAATCAGCTATCATCTCATTCAACTGTTCAGAGAAGCTAGGATCTTCCGTGTTAAACCTACTGGCTCTATAAAATTGAGACCTAACAGTACCTCTAAAACATGTATGCATGCTACTTGCATGAGTGTACCTTCCTGCACAGACTTCCTTTCTATGGAGGCTTGTTCTAAGTGTACCACCGTCAAGACTCAAGTTGATATCCAGAAAATTGATAGTGATTTCAGATGAACACATTTTGAACTTCAAAAAAGATGAAATTGAATTGATATACAGCATAAAATCATTCAAATCCTGTAACGTGCCCCCCCAAATCAAGAAACAGTCGTCCACAAATCGTTGAAAAAACTTTACATTATCTTTATATGGATTCAAACCACTAAATAAATGTTTCCTTTCCCACTGGTATAAAACTAGGTTGGCATAAGTACTGGCTACCGAGGTACCCATAGCCACACCTGTGAGCCGAAAATACAAGGATTCATTAAAAAGGAAAACATTATTTCTCAACACCACATCCATGAGAGTACATATTTTTTCAATTTTGTGGAAATTGGGATCAGGACATGAGACTAAAAATTCCCTCAACAAATCCAGGCCAATATCAGTTGGAATGACAGTAAACAAAGATACTATGTCTAGGGTTACCAAGAGGTACCTTCTTAGATGTAGAGACGCCTTCTCTATGTTATACCATTGCTTAAGCTTCTGAACAAAATCAATGGTGTCACGTAAGATAGAGTCACATTGACTAAGGTATGGTTGAAGTTGATCATGCAAATAAACTGAAAGCGGCTCTGTTACCCAACCAGCACCTGAAACAATTGGCCTCATTGGTGGATCAGTGAGGTGGATCTTAGGGATACCATACAACTGTGGGGTAATTGGGCACGGTACGGTCAAATAATTGAATAGATCTAAGTCTATGTCACCTTGGATCTGTAGGTCATAGATTACCATATTCACATATGAGATACATTTCTTAACATCCAAAGGGGTGATTTCCTTAAATGCAGTGTCATCACTAAGTAAACTAGACATAGCCAAAAAATATTTATCTCTATTCATAAGCACAACTGCACCCCCCCTTATCAGCTTGCTTAATGACAGTATTTATATTGGATTGCAAGTTTCTGTATGCTTGAAACTCTTCATAATTAAGGTTAAAACATTTTCTATCATTATATTTCTTAATATTTATATCAAACATTTGTCTCATTTCTGCTTCACATACATCATGGAATGCTTTAACAACAGGTACATTGACAGGGATGTATGTACTAAGGCGTTTGCAGCCTTGAGTCAACATCTGTGTATTGCCAAGTAACAGTTTTAGATTTAACAGTCTCGTGAACCTTTTCAGATCTGTCAGTGTCGAAACTAAATCATCTGCACATGTGGGGATGAAGTTCAAGCCCTTAGAGAGAACAGAATAATGTGTCTCGTGTAAAATGAAATCTGACAAGTTTAACGTACCTCTGTAAACTTGCGGCTCATATTGCCTGAGCCTAAAGGGCTGTCCAGTTTTCTTTTGTTCATTCTATTTGGTGTTTCATTCCGTGTATTCGACGAATCTCTCTCTGTGTAATTTCTCTAACTGCTTCTGGATGATCCAGACTGAAGCGTTTATTGGAAAAGGGGGTAGTTGACTTTGTTTTCATATATGCATTATGCTGTTGCAATTTTTAGCTTTGCATATTTATTTATTTTTACATGTTTTGCTTTAATGATTGGGTCATGTGACTTCTTGGCTGCCGGTCATATGACTTTTAGACCTATATATACCTTGCATTTGTATTTTATTTATTGTATTGATATTTTTATTTATCCGCTTTGCTCTCATCTTGTGGCTGCCGGTCATATGACTTTTAGACCTATATATACTCTGGCATTTGTGTTTTTTATTTATTGATAAAAGTTTTTCCAGCTTTGCTCCTCACATTAAAGTGTTTTTTCTACTGAGAACATTATGTTGGGCTACCAGTCTGGAGGTGTGCGCATCCTTTATGAATATGGGAACACCACCACCTTTGGAGCTTTGGTCCAAGTTCTGGGGCTGAAAGGTGTGGAATGAGTTATAGCCTAGTAGCTTTCTGCTGCCTTGAACCAGGTCTCTGTTGCAGCACAAATGTCAATGTTCTCCATGTTAAGGAGTGCTTTGAGCAAGTGCATTTTGAGATTTAGACTTCTAGCATTGAACAGCATGACCCTCAGATTACATTTGTAGCTGTTACAGTGGTAATTTGGTCTTTGGAACACCACCTAAAATAGGCACTATAGGGGTGTCAAGAGCCTTGGCCAGTATCCTGAAGCTCAGGGGTGACAGATGCAGGCCATCTCTGGCAAAGCATTGAGGCCTGTCAATCATGTCATCCCAGGCAGATAGATACTGGATCCCCTTAGAATGACGCCAGAAACTTAGTATTATGCTTTATATCTCTAATGCCATAGTTAGCAGTATATGCTGAGAATTGCAACTAATCTGCTGGCGGCAACATTTCTGTTCTCGGACTTATGCATTATGTATTCTTATCACCCAAGCAAAGTTTTTGAGCTGGCTATCTGACTTGACTACTGGTTTTGTCACAGTGTAATCATATATTTAATGAGAATTTTTACTGTTGTTTTTTTTTTTTAATACTTTAATTTTCAGCCAAATGTTGATGGTCATAGGTTTTGAAAATGAGATCTAAGAAAGAATGCTTTAAGGTACAGGTTTTAGTTCTGAGGTAATGGTAGCTGTACTCAAAGATGATCTGCATGACTTCTGGTATGGACAAGGAATGGATTAAGATGGTCTTCTATGTCTTTTTCCATGTCCCAAAATTTAAAGTTTGCTTGCAGCTGTACACAAAGATAATCTGCATGATTTCTGGTATGGACAAGGAATGGAGTGAGATGTTCTTCTAGGTCTTTTTCCATGTCCCAAAGTTTAAAGTTTGCTTGCAGCTTTTTAATGTGTTAAACCAGAGGTGGTGCAGCTGTAGCGTTGTTGCCTCACAGCAAGAGGTTTTCCCATTCGATTCTCGGCTGGAGTGCAAGGAGTGCCTTCTGTGTGGAGTCTGCATGTCTGCGTTCAAAAGACATGCGTAATTGGGCGTGCCTTCGTTGAAGGTTGAACGTCAAGCTGGCACCTAGGCGTTCGTGAAAATCTACTGCCAATCATTAGCGGACCGAAGTTCCGCTGTGGCGACCCCTAACCAGAAAAAGCTGAAAGACAACAACAACATATTTGAGTATATATATTGAGGTTTTTACTGCTGTTTCTTTATATTTCAGTTTTAATTTTCAGTCTATAAATTACAGTATATATATATATATATATATATATATATATATATATATATATATATATATATATATCAGTTTTTACACACAACGGCTTACTTAAAGCTTCCACGTAGATAGTTTTCCTGCAAACTCCCCAATTCCTTTGTTCCATTCATGTCCATTCATTTTGATCACTGGAACTTACATTTTATAGGACATGGTGGAGGGACAGATTCATAACCCAGAGGCTCCCTTCACTCTGGAATAAAATCCCAGTCCAGGTTAGGCAGAGTCCCTCATTGACTCTCTTCAAGAGGAATCTTGATGAGTGGATAGGAGATCATAGGTTTACCCCGGGTATCACTTCTGTGTCACTGTTAGACAGAGGCACAGTATACTAACCTCAAAAAAGGGCATAGCAAAATTAATTTAAAATGGGTGGCGAAAGCCAAACACACTCTGTCTAGGCTTATAAATGCCCTAGGGCAGATAGCCTAGTATGAACCTATGAACCTATGAACCTATGTTTCTACTCCCATAGTTAGTATTTTTGTTTTTATTTCAATTTTTTGGATTTGTCCCCTCGTTTTATACAGCCCATTGTGGCTCTACCTGTTACTTCCATTTCCATCTCCCACTTTGTCCAAAACACACTACCCATTCTTACTCACACAAATGTCATTCGACCCTGCTTTCTCTCATTCACCAATTAGCCGCCCTCATTTCTACCCAATCATAGCCCAACGGCCTCCAGTTCACCCTTATTACCTTCAAGTCGCTAAACATACTTGCATTCCCTCACCCAATCCCCTTTCGACTGCATTCACCCTATTCTCCTTTGAATTGCTACTGCCCACGTCCTATCACATCGACACTTGAGACATTCAGCTATTGGTCCCTTCTCCACCACACTATGTCCAATCCCTTTTCCTCCTTCATTCTCCTTACATGTTCACCTTTTTCCACTCCTAACATTTCTTCACACACTTACTACACAAACCCACTCCCCACTTTCTACAACATGTCATCTCTCCATGGCTCACATTGGCCCTCTATTCATCTCTAGATAACCTCATTATCCATTTTACCACAGGTCAGTTTGTTTCATATGTTTAGCTTAAAACTACAACCATTGGTCCAGTCTCTGTTCCTTTTTACTCTATCAAAAGACACCACTTTTGTTTCTATTCTAATGAAATTGACTGCATTGTACAACTGAAATAAATATAAATAACCACTAAAAAGCTTGTACTATCACAGCACACATTAGACTAAGATGGAAATAAATGATTAGTAATCTGCAGAAGTCTCTGGCAATATTCTCTAATTTGTTTTATTTTATTTACTGTTTAAGGCTTACTTTATTAAGGTTATATACAACTTCTGCTGGAATACTAGTGTTTCCTTGCTCTGTCTTCATTCTTAATTCAGTTTTGACCATATTTGTAAAACCCTTAGTGGTTTTCAGGCATGGATTCATTCAGACGAGCCTCTCACAACCACAACCATCAGGTGCACTGATTCTTTTCAATTGTTCAAAGACATGGAAAGCACCCTGGCTGTGCAGAGCTACAATGCCTTCCATACTTCAGACCACAAACTGAGGGTGAAAGAACCAAAGGAAGAGGTGTATCCATCTTCATTAAGGATAAGTACTCCTCCAGATTGGTCAAACTGTATGACTGTCTTGAGCTACTCTATGTCCAAACTATAGGCAAAGCCCCATACCACATCATAGTTAGTTATAAGTCCCCCAGCATGAAAGAGGACAAGCATACCACATACCTGGACTTACTGGAGTCACTTGCCATACAGAACAACACTTTACTCATGGGTTATTTTAATTATCCTACCATCGACTGGGAAACATACATGACCACAAACATGTTGGCTCAGAGGTTCTTGGACTTTGTCCATGCAAATGCTCTGGAACAGCTAGTCAACACACCCACAAGAGGCTCAAATGTCCTGGACAAAGTAATCACTAATGTGGGAGAGCATTACACCCACCCCCGTGATGTCTTCCCTGGTAAGATCGGACCATAAACTAATCTTGTTTGATGTAATTAAAAGACCAGATACCTCATCAAGCTCAAAAACACTTAAGAATTTTTCAGAGACAAAGTACCTCCTACTAAGCGATGATATAAGAAGTTCAAACCCCCTTAAACACAGATAGCATGGACACCTATGCAGATGTGTACATCAATGCCCTGTATGAGCACTTAAACAGTTGTATAGAAACAGCTGTACCTGACTATATTAAAACCAGGTCTTGGCAAAAAATCAAGCCACCCTGATGGACCCCTAGCATAAACAGGCTATACAACAAGACAAAGAAACTAATGTCCAAGAACAGGAGGGAACTGTCTCAGCAGGGGAAGACATCTCTCTAGCTTAAACAAACAAATCAGAGATCTTGTCAAGTCCTCCAAAGCTAATTACAAAGTAAAAATAGCCTCCCTAGCTAAGGATAATCACAAGGCATTCTTTAACTACATCTGAAATCTAAAAGGGAATACCCACCTATGTGCTGAACTAGTAGTGGATGGCACCACCCATACTTAACTGGAGGTAATAGCCAACCTGCTAGCTGACAGATTTGGAGCAAATGCCATCCCTCTGTCCCCTCTAGTCATCCCCCAAAGTACACCTGCCACTATTCCTCAGCCTATTATCTCAAGAGAGCAGGCCATCTTGCTGCTGTCCAAGGCCAAAATTATGGCATCAATTGGACCAGACAACATGCCAGGTTGCTTTTTAAACAACTTAAAGCATGACTTTGCAGACCCATTTGGATCCCTGTTTAACCACAGCCTGTGAACTGGCTATGTTCTAGCAGAAGGGAGGACAGCAACAGTAATCACTCTGCACACTGGGGGACCATCAGCTGACCTTAGGAATGGTAGGCCCATAAGCTTAACTAGCCTCATCTACAAGGCCATGGAATGAATCACTATGGACCTTATTAACAAGGACACAGGTAATCTCCAATTCAGATTTGATAAAGGTAGATCACGGCTGTTAAACATGGTTGATGTCTCTGAGAACGTCACTAAGGCCCAGGATGAGGGAAAGATAGTACATCTTGCCTATCTTGACCTAGCCAAGGCATTTGACACAATTCCCCACTCAGGTATTATACAGAAACTCTCTCAATTGGGAATTAACCCCTACATTACCAGATGGGCGGCCAACTGGCTCAATGTCTCACAGGACACAGACTGACAAGTGGGTGACTTCACCTCTGGCAAAAGACCTGTCACTAGTGACATAGCACAGGGCTCTGTGATGGGCCCCTTACTGTTTAGAATTTATTAATCAGCAGTTCAGACAAACTTGCATGGCCTGTGACTGACCAAGTTCGCTGATGATTACAAATTGAGAGCAATCATTGAGTTTCCCAACGATGTTAATATACTGCCGACAGAGTTAATGTAGACAAATGATTAGTGCCAAAGCCACTGAGTAAATCTAAATGCAAAAAATGCAATATTATTCCCTTTTGGAAAGCTGACATCCCCATTAACAGGACCACCCTAAATGTCGACCCAGTGGTATGTGAGCTAGGCAGTCAAATTGATAGCAACCCGAACTTTGACCACCACTTATTCACAGTAGTAAGAAAATCCTTCTTAGTGGCACATTTTATAAGCAAAGGCATCACATCTAGATCTAAGGATGTTATAATTCCATTATACATGGCCCTCATCAGACCAGTAATTGAGTACAATGCTCCCTTTTGAATATACCTCACCAGACAGTGGCACCAGTTGGAGAGACCGTAGAGGTTTCACACCAAGAAATCTCAGGGTACACAAAACACGTTTTACATGGAAAGACTGAAAGACCTATCACTGTATTCTGTCTATTACAGTTGCTCAGGGGTGACCTGTGCCTGGCTTACTGGTCAGTCTTGATTCAGCCCTAATGGAAATTCTACTCATTCATAAATCAAACTGCAGGAGGGTCACTCATTCCAGGGATCTTAAAATAACTTCTGACATGAACAGCTTATGCTGGAGAAATAGATACATCTTTTAGAGACTGCCAATTCTCTGCAACAAGCTTTTATTTCACATATAACAAAGCCCCTCACTGACCCTCTTCAAATGCCACCTAGATCAATGGATGGGTGACTGCAAATTCACTCCTGGGTGATGCTGTGTGCATCCTGGACAGAGAAAGTTAAAATTAACTATCATAGACCCTTACCTTTGTGAACTTCACTCACTAACTACTGACAATTGGAGAAACTTGGAATAAATATAGCTAGGCTTGTAAGGGCTCTAGGGTTGTTTGTCTAGTAACCTCCTTTGAATCTCTGAACCTATAAGAAAATACAACACTCAGAAGGCCTATGTTGACAGCAGAGGAAGCAAATCAAAAAGTGATTTTCGTTTAGGTCTTTCCTCTGTGGGGGAAAATGTAGAAGAGGCTACAGTGCAAGTGTTGTTTGGTGGGGGTGCTAATCCTTCTAGCTTGAAGCTAGGTGTTGAAGAAAGTAATCTCAAATTAGTGAACTTATAAATAAGTTATATCAAACTTAAAAAAGTCTTGTGATAAAATGATACTTTAAATAGGATAATCCATAATATAACGAAGGGTATGATGGAAGACAATAAAATGGGTGCCCCCATTACATTTTACCCTATTTTAAGTTACCAGAAGACCTATTATATACAGTAAGGTAAGAAAGGTTGCATCAGCTACTCATGCCAAAAATTACAGAATGCTAGTAACAAAGGTAACCCATAGCCACATGCTAGAAGGCCACTGGGGGAGGACAACATTAGCATAATGAAAAAGATAGAGAAATTATGTGCTTCTTGTCTATAATGCTAGAAAACTGCACTCCATCTTGAATATCAAAGTTTACTGATCCTTATACTGATCATGTAAGTATCACTGGAATGTATTACTATGGACATCACAGGACTATTAGTAAAATATAGCAATGGGTGTTCATAATGGACTCCAGTGGCAGATTATAATAGATACCCAGGGCTAACCACTTTAGGGAGGCCCATATCCCTGAAGAAAACAATTTACTTTTAAATTTGGGGGAGGGAGCCCAGGCTGCAGGTTGCATTCGGTCAAAGTGGTAGAGTTTATTCATAATATAAAAGAACTTAAAATCTTGTAATGAATAAAATTCAGTTTATACCTTCTTGAGAAAGTAGCATTATATCAGTATTTTGCAGCTATTCCAACATCATTCTTCTTCTTCTTTCTGCTCCGATCATCTGTTTCCATTTCTTCCTGTCCTCTGCATCTTGCTCTGTCCCACCAACCACCTGCTTGTCCTCTCTCACCACATCCATAAACCTTATTTTAGGCCTTCCTCTTTTCCTGTTACCCGGCAGCTTCATCCTTAGCATCCTTTTCCCAATATACTCTGCATCCCTCCTCAGCACATGTCCAAACCAACATAATCTTGCCTCTCTGGCTTTGTCTCCAAACCTTCCAACCTCAAGCCTGTCCAAGCTCATCACACCCAGTCCAAATCTTAACATCTTTAACTCTGCCATGTCCAGCTCTGACTCCTGCCTTTTTGTCAATGCCACTGTCTCCAACCCATATAACATAGCTGGTCTCACTACCCTCTTGTAGACCTTCCCTTTCACTCTTACTAGTACTTGTCTGTCACAAATCACTCCTGACACTCTTCTCCACCCACCCCATCCTGCCTGTACTCTCTTCTTCACCTCTCTTCCACACTCACCATTGCTCTAAACTGTTAATCCCAAGTATTTAAACTCATCCACCTTCACCACCTCTACTCGCTGCATCCTCACCATTCCTATATCCTCCCTCTCATTCACACACATATATTCTGTCTTAGTCCTGCTGACCTTCATTCCTCTTCTCTCTAGAGCATATCTCCACCTCTCCAGGGTCTCCTCCACCTGTTTCCTACTCTCTCTACAGATCACAATGTCATCTGCAAACATCATAGTCCAAGGGGACTCCTGTCTGATCTCATCTGTCAACTTGTCCATCACCACTGCAAATAAGAAAAGGTTCAGAGCTGATCCTTGATGTAATCCCATCTCCACCTTAAATGCATCCATCACTCCCACTGCAGACCTAACCGCTGTCACACTACCCTCGTACATATCCCGTACCACTCTTACATAATTCTCTGACACCCCCGACTTCCTCATATAATACCACAACTCCTCTCTGGGCACCCTGTCATATGCTTTCTCTAAGTCCACAAAAACACAATGCAACTCCTTCTGACCTTCTCTGTACTTCTCCATCAACACTGTCAGAGCAAACATCGCATCTGTAGTGCTCTTTCCTGGCATGAAACCATACTGCTCACTAATCATCACCTCCCTTCTTAACCTAGCTTCCACTCCTTCCCATAACTTCATGCTGTGACTGATCAGTTCCAACATCATTATGGAATCCCATTTCACTGCTTCTGTCTATACATGTATTGGAATCAATTAAGCTACAATTCAAACAAACAAAAAAAAACTACTGTAAGGAAACTTTACCCTGTCTGTGATGTGATATGTGTGCATGTATTTGCGTATGCTGTGTGTGTGTGTGTGTGTGTGTGTGTGTGTGTGTGTGTGTGTGTGTGTGTGTGTGTGTGTGTGTGTGTGTGTGTGTGTGTGTGTGTGTGTGTGTGTGTGTGTGTGTGTGTGTGTGTGTGTGTGTGTGTGTGTGTGTGTGTGTGTGTGTGTATGTTGTAAATTAACTGCTTGCAGCAAATCACAACAATTAACGTGATGAGGTATCTAAAGGACTGCAGCACATTAGGAAAATAGGAATGGCAGGCACTGAAATATGATGGTAGAGTTAACTTAAGTGATATATACTATTAAAATACATAACATTCTTACACAGATGAATTTTTTTCTAACACACCTAAACCCAAAGCAGTAAAAATCAAAACAGCAGACTATAAAAATTACAGTTAAGGGTTAAAAACAATTGTTCTTCCCATGGAGATGCTATTTTACATCACAATGATTAATATTTTCTTAAAAAGAAATGACAAAACACATTTCCAGAACCTTCAGTTCCCTTTTCCTCATATCTCACCAGATCCATTATTGGATATACTGTATATTTTGAAAACAGTCTGGGCACCCAAGGTACCCTTAATCAGCTACTGATGTCTTATGTCACCAAATTTTCAGAAACAGGGGAATTGCTCAAAGGTATTACTAATGCTGTAACCAGAGAACTTGTGCTGTTAATCTCCAGAGAGGGCATCCCTAAGGAGACCCTAACTGACCAAAGCCCTTCCTTTATGTCAATGCTTTAAACTCAAACAGTCAAAGACATTGATTTACCATTTGCAGACTGATAGATTGGTAGAAAGGCTTGATAAAATACTGAAATCCCCTTTAAGGAAAGTTTGTGATGAAGATGAAAAAATTGAGAAGAATTTTTGCCCTGGTTACTGTTCACAGCTAGATAAGTATGACAAGTTCCAAGTGGGTTTACTCATTTCAAGTTTTTTAAGACAGCAGGCATCCAAGAGGACTGCTTGATAATGCTAAGGACACTTGAAAAGTATGACAGGACACTGTGTCAGTTTGCAAGACAGATTAAAACTTATAATACCTAGGCAAAGGGATCCACACCATCTCAATGTTGTGAGGAAAGTGTCATAATATGTGGGCCTATGAAACAGACATTAAGAAATGTGCAAATCAACGCACATGACGTGGTGTATCTGTCTGTGTGTGTGCATATGTGTGTGTGCATTCCCACATATGGATGCACACACACACACACACACACACACACACACACACACACACACACACACACACACACACACACACACACACACACACACACACACACACACACACGCACACATGCATACACAGTGAGAAAGACATCAGGACTTCATGAAAGCTTACAAATACTTTTTCACCAAACAAGGAGCTTGTACTTCTTAAAGTACAGTTGTCTTGTTCATATAGATTGCAAACTATTTTTTTTCCTGCGTGGTTGGTTAATATCTGCCTATATGTTTTTTTTTTGTTTGTTTGCTTGTTTTTGTAATTGATTTGCATGTCACTTCTTACCTAACTAAATTGCAACTATGACTGTGAAAGGGTCTTAATGTTTCAGGTCACCTACCTACTAAAATACAATAAAAATAAATAAAAATGAAATTACACAATAAAAAGTAATTAGTATTCCAAAACATGCACATTGATTGGACATCCCAATCAGAGTGCCCATTATAAATTGAGCATATCTTAATAGAAAAAAAGTCTGATATGTTGAAAAACAACTACTTTGAAATATTTACAGACAAAATATACAATATTAAAAAAATAGTACATTCTGCAAAACTCTGGACATTTGAAAGGTGCAGTAATGCTACACAGCTAATCATAATGCTTTTAACATTATCTGTTAAATGTACAGACTTTATAGGTTCATAGTTCACATGTTCAAAGTTATATACTATGCTAATGACCACCAGGGCTTTTATACTTAAAAAGTAGTCATGGTCATTCAAAAGCCATGTGATTGAAACACTTGAGGCCCTTAAGGGATATTTCCTATATCCCGTTGGCCTCTATCACGAGGCGTAAGGTATTACACAGTGAAAACAATAGCTAAGCTGTTTTTTATTGCAGTTTTTACTAAATGCTAGTTGTTGATATTTCATCAAGTTGTTCAGTTGTTTTTTAGTGTTAAAAAGAATCACAGAGCAATTAAAATGCATAAGTAAAAATATCACCAACATTTAAATGACGAAAGACAAATATCACTTGTGTTAACTTTTCATTTTATAACCAATCATTTGTTATCCTCTGTTTGTAGTTTTACAGCTGCAAGGGGTATAAAGCTCATTTTGTTGAGTGTCATTTGAAAAAATACCCTAAAGTCAGTTGTCTCAAAATGTTTATATTGTGTCAGTGCCTCATCTTGTAGGTCACTTGCTTTGATGCTGAGAAAAGCAGAAGACTGTAGACATGGTGCCCACACCGAGGTTCCATCTGCCTAAACTGGACATACCTCAAGTGGATGCAGACATCCCATGACACCTATCAAAAGAGTGGAGAGGCTATTACATTGTAAAATGTCAATCATCCATGAATAATTTCCTAGAAGAATGTTTAAAAGCCTTTGAACTATAATTGTGATTGTAAGAAGAGTAGAGTTGAAAATGCAAATGATATTGGGGTCTATATTATATCATCGAACACTTAAAAAAGTGAATGATAAATAATCAATCCCATGTAAGTGAAAGCTTACAATCTTGAAAGCTCAGAACAGTGATTTATTTCCAAGGGGAAAAAAGCTGTTCCAAAAAAAAAAAAAAAAAATTTGCTTTGCCCCCCACAAACCCCCTACTTAAATATACCATCTCCAAGATCAAACTACAGTGCCGAAAATGGCAAAGTAATGGAAGCGGCCAAGCAAATTCTTTCCCAGGGAAAGAATTTGCTTAAAAGCCGCTTTGCTATTTTGACTTTTTGTTGCTTTAAGTTCGACCAAGACGCATTCGATAGACTGCGTCTTCGGTCATCTAATAGGAACCCTGATATTATAGTATCTCTTAGTATTCATCATTCCCTAAAGAACAGCAGTGTCAGAGTTGCTTTATTAACATAGCAGGAACACGGGAGCTCAGAATCCAAATCAGGGATGAAAAGGGTAAAGCCTTCCTGCAAAAACTGATTTAAAGATATTAACAGTAAGTTTCAGAGTATGCTGTTATTCACTGGAATCATGGTTTATAATTTAAATTATTGGAATTTACAGGATTGTGATTTGCAAATCTGATAGGAAACTTCCTCTTTGTCATGGCCAGATTACCCCTTTTCACTATGGATACCACTTCAGGTGTTTCCTGAAAATGTGTAGCATCTAGTGGGACAAACCAGATCCTCAGAATCTGAATAAATTAATAACCTTTACTGACTGAATTGTTTATTGGTAGTGCAAAATGCCTTGTTCATTTTTATAAAAGTAGACCTAGTTCAAGTGTACACATAATCAGTGAGAATGCTATAACTGAAGGTTACTGAGGCGTTTGCAAACACCAGATACAACATCCATTAATGCTGTATTGCTGCTCAGAATATTAGCTGTTAATCTGTGCCTTGGCTGATTTAATTTATGTCTTCAAACAACAAGCAAGTGGGTACTCTTTCACAGTTTGTAAGTTTCATACTCCTAGATATGGTAAAATCATGCATGTTGGTATCAAGGTGGGGATTCAGTTCATATTACTGATTAACAGCTGGTGGGTCCTAGTTCTAGATGATGTGATGAAGGGCAGAGGGCAACAAATCTTTTATTTTAGACTTTCTGGACTTTCTTGGTAAAACTAGAGATATTCCAGGGAGAAATTCTACAATCATAGTCACAATAGATGTGGAAGCACTTTATACAGTGCTTCCACACAGCTACTATATTCAAGCTTTAACAGATGCATACGAAAAGGACAGGAGTACATTACCAGGAGGGAGAGAAGTTTGAAGAAGGTTATTGGATCTAACCCTTAGGAGCAACTACTTCCTGTTTAACTACATGTTTTATAAGCAGACTACTGAACTAGCTATGGGAGCAGGCATGGCCCCAAGCCTGGCCAATGTGGCTCTTGGAAAATTGGAGGAAGATGCAGTGTACCAAAGCCCCTGTTTTACATTGATGATGAAATGCTATCTCCATTTCATCAATGACCTCTTTATCATCTCGGAGGGGGATGAAGCCAGAGTGATTTAGTTTTACATCCGTATCAGTCTACCCCTAGCTTCCTGAGATTCCCAACCTCTCACAGCAAGATCTTGGTCAGTTTTGTAGACATAACCAAATGCAAGGACACAAAAAAAACAAATGCCTCTCCAACAACTTGTTCAGAAAACTAACCAGGGTTAATATGCTGCTGCCCAGTAAAAACGTGCACCCTCTGTTCACTAAGGGAAATGTTATAAAATCTTAGTGGATAAGAATTGTATGTGTCTCCAAAGAGCTTAGAGATTTCCTCACAAATCTAATCAGCTTACATCAAGACTTCTTGGCAAGTAGGTTGAGCACTAAATTACTGAATTCCATCCTCAACCCCATCAGAACTTTAAAAGAGGCAGAGGACTCCATTTTGAGGGACCCCCTAGGAGACGCCTAGGTTTCAACAGAAACCAACACTGGGATTCACATGAACACAAAAGAAAAAGAAGCATGGTACTCACTTTTACAGTAAATTACAAAACAATCAAAAATAACATGGCTGACAACTGATTAATGATTACAGATAATATACAATCTCCTAGGACCTCATCCTTGTTTTCCTGTTTAAGAGAGCCAGGAACATTAGGGAGTGAGTAGAGTACAAATTCAGAATGGAAGAGAATAAAAGAGGGTCTTACCCCCGTGGTCCCCCTTTTTGCACTTACTACAAATACATGAGCAACACGGACTACTTCTTTTGTCTAGTACTCTGGAGAAAAATCAACAGCACTTGTTTTGGTAATTGCAACACTGCTTTTGTGATATACCATACACACATAATGACTAAAGTTGCTTTTACACAGGGAAATATGTGAAGAAATTCAAAATCAGGGTATCATATCACCTGTGTGACATCAGACTCAAGATCCTCAAAAAACAACTAACAAAGCACTGCCATGATTTCCCAGACCATGGAGGTTTCCACTTCCGCATCCTGGACAACCTCACTATGAGTTCACTCGAAGGAAATAAAAATGCCATCCTTGAAAAAGTGAAGTTAAGCTGGCAGGTCAGGTTGGATACCCACCACCACCCTCATTTAAACTCAAGCATTTTCATTAAAAGTGTTTGCACTCAGAAACTAAAACATAAATCATACAGTTAAAACATCTGTACAGTTTAACCCAGGATTTGGACATAAACTGTTAACTAACCATAACTGCTGCTGTTAATATGAAAAAGTCAATCAAGAAATTAGATTGGTAACTCACTGCATCTACCGTGGCATGCTTTATCTAGTGAACTAGTGTCACAGGAAAAAAGCCACTCTGTTTATTTTATTTTCTTTGTTTTGTTTGAAAATGCATTGTACCTCATGATGTGTACAAATTTAGACTGCAACTTTCAGCTATTTGAAAATAATTTTTCTATTACTCATTTTGGACTTGGATTTTCCTTTTGGTGTTTGGAGTTAGAAAAAGGGGGCCAAGCAATAGCATTCTAGTTTGATTGACAGCCCACACCTACACTGATTACATTAGCTTCTTACATCATCTAACCCCACTCCGCGCCCCATGGTACCACCCCCCGTCAAATGATTGGTTAGCTGCCCTTCCACCTGATCTCTTCCAGTTTCTATCCCTTTATTTATGCAGACACAGACAGAGCTAGCCCTGTTTTGTACTAACTTTACCACCTGGAATCTGAAGAAAGAAAGAAAGAATGTGAACAAATGTGCCCTGAATTTACAGCCTGGAACCTGAAGAGAGGAATACTCTGAATAGAGGAGCCCTCAGTAACTCCTAGACTACGTAAAAAGCTTCATAGTGAAGACCCCAGACTGGAGTACCATAAAATCATGCTCTGAGACCAGGAGAATTCTCCTTCCTAGTGCACCTACCCCAGAGAAACCAGATATAGATACTCTAGTCACTTGGGCCTGCATTTAACAACATTTCTGTAATCTGCAGTACAATGAAAAATTGTTATCCTAGGGCACTACTCCACATTGCTAGATTCTTTACACCATAGGCACAATTTGCCTATGCTTGAAGAACATCTGAGATTCGTATGTTTATTAAAGGTTTTGTATACTCTGCATTTTACCATTTTATTATTACAGAAAACCAAGTCTCAAACTTTACTTACTTTGTCCCTCATGTTTGTGCACATCCATGAGCTCTGTAAAAAAATAAACACTGTGACTTGTTGCCACTGCAAGCTATTTCTCTGAATGCATGTATTGTTCAAAAATGGGAATCATCTAGTGCAGCTTTTAGTGACTACCTCCTCTGCATATAAAAAGTCTGTCTTCAACAGGAGGAAGTCTTCTGGACTGGTCACATTTATCATGTATATGAGCATCTTATAAGCAGACACTAGAAGTGTGCTTGCTATATGAGAAAAGATTAGCCTTTCATATTGTATTTAGAAAATACATGCCCCATAAACGCAGGCACAGCATCTCATATTTCATGTGATAGACTGAAAAAATTCTGTAATTATGCTTTCATAATTGGCTCCAAGGAATATAAGCCCCACATATGCAGGCAAAGCCTTTCATATTATATGTGTTACAAAACAAACTAATAAAGTCTGGTGATAACCTCATAAAAGCAAGCATTTTTAATGATCAAAGTATAAACCACTCTGTTAGGTGGACCTGATGAAGCTCAGGTTAAAGTGTTTTCTTAAATATAGTTCTATAGTGGTAGCTCATAGTACGTTGTCATGTTTTGTTTGTTAAAAGTTAAAAATTAAAAATAAAACCTTTTTAACTAAGAATGAGATTCCACAGGCTGCTGAGCTGGTAAACCCTGACTTGTCTTTCAGGAAAATTCATAGGTTCATAGGTTCATAGGTTCATACTAGGCTATCTGCCTTGAATAAAAACTATGCTATCATTTTTTGTGCCTCCTCTGTCAGCAGTGACTGAAAACTGTGGGTTTAATTCCTCGTTGAGTTCATGAAGCACACAGTCGGGACACCATCCCCCCCCCATGGATGCTGTGTTTTTGTGCCCTCACCGATTCTCACCTGGGCGTTGGAGATGTTTGGGGAGCTACAATCCTCTCTATAGATGGGAGATTTTTGGAGAAGGGGAGAAGTTTGCACTGAACCTGTCAGCCAGTATGTGTGTGTGTAGTGTAGGTTTTTTTATCATTTTTTGATAATTCTGAGAGCATATCTGAGAGTCATCTTTCCTCTTTCTTTCTAACATAGCTAAGAAGGCCTTTAAAGTTGTCTTTTGATTTTTTTGGCGATTTTTCTCTCAATTTTTTTTATGTTTTTACTTATAATGATCAAAGGTGTCTTTACTTCAAGGATTTTTTTCTATCTGTAGTTAGTTCCCTCCTTTTGTTTTGTGTTGTTTATTGTTTATGGGTCCACCACCTGGAGTCTTAGTTTTGTTTGGGATTGCCTGATCCATGCAGTCCTGTAGGTGCTGGTAGAAGGCATTTGTAAGTGATTCAGCCTGGTTTGAAGTAATAAGCCACCACTGCAGGGGGCCTTAGAGACCACACTACACTAGTTTTTTTGAAGTGCTTGAGGAAGTTTTTTCTATGAGGACCTCCAGTGAGATTAGTTTATGATCTGATCTCACCAGTGGGGTACTGCTGAACATTTTGATCCCATGTTTGATGATGAGATGATGATTATCATACTTTGTTCACCTCTTGTTAGGGATGGTGACACATTGTTCAGTTATGGAACTCCACTCCAGGAAAGTTTAAGTTAAGTAGAGAAGTAGTGTAGTCAGTCTATATTAGTAGTTGAGTAGTCCTAGTGAAGTATGATGGTGTTTGGAGATTTCCCTATCCCCTTAATGGGAAGGCCATGTAGGGGTTCCTGTTTGAGAGGGTGGCCTGTAACATGCTACAAATTGCAGAGCAGTCTTGCCTATGGTTAATTGCACCCTTTCTCCCATATTTTCCTCCAATCAACTCCCCTAGACACTCCCACCATTGTCTGCAACTGCCTTTAAATAACTGATTTGCTGAATGTAATGTATTAGAACAAGAACACTCATCCATCTACCTACTTAACTGAATAATCTACTTGAGATGTCAACAATTAATCTTTATTCCTCCCATAGTGGGGGTATCAGAGAGATGTTCTCCTAGACCTGCTAGCTAAAGTGATTTTATCTGGACTAATCCTTTGTATACTGTTCTTTGTTAGTGCTGTCATCCTATGGGGCACAGGTGCCATACTTCACTTGAGCCCTATGGATTACCTCTGTTTTCAGATGCTCTGACTTCTGTGCAGAGTCTGCAGGCCTTCTTAGTGCCAATGTGAGGTACTGAAGGGTTTCCTCCCATATTTCAAAGGCATGCTTTAGCTGAGGTGATGTTCACATAAGTGTGTGTGTGTGTGGTTGTTTGTGTGCACATTCAGGTTAAGTTTACCTTTCCACTCAGGGTAGCAGAGAATAAATGTATGAAAGAAATAATGAAATCCTGAATGTTTTACAAGTACATTATCTTTTCCTTTTCTGCTACCCTTCCATGGAGTTTCCTAGTTTCCCCCTCAGTTTTTTCTTTGAAGATAGCCTTTTCTGTCAGGATACCACCTTCATTTTTTTGAGATGGAGGATGACCTAATCATATCTGCCTTCCAGTTTACCCAGACATTTTCCATTAAAATAGTTCAAGTCTCTCAGCTTGCAGGCCACTATCACTGTTCTCTGACCTTCTCATTTTACCAGAGAAACTGTGTCACCAATTCTCACTGCGGCCACAGTGTATACACAAACATCTTCTTATACTGCATTTATATGTATTTCTTTTTATAATTTCACATAGCTCTGTGTACATTACTTTAATATCCATAACTGACACTATTTAGATAATACCTATACTTGATTCCACCTAAGAGGCCTAATCTTTCTCCATTATTTATCATTATTACTAATTCTTCAAGCATTCACTTCTTGAGACTTTATATTTCTGCTCACACCTTATACATTCGCATTATGTTTCTTCCTAAGTCCTCACTTAACTGTTACAAATTTTTGCCTGTCTTTTGGAAAAAAAAATGTATACAAAACTGACAGACCCAGCTAATAATGAATTAGGTACAGGGGTAGCCCAAATTATCAGGCATAAAATGAAAACACTCTTGCTTGTGTTTGGCACTTCACAGAAGAGTACATCTTCAAATGGTTAATACTTCAGGTATCACTTACGGATTATTCTAATTTATCCCTCTTATTTTTGCCTCACTCTTTAAGCACCTGAAGCTCTGAATTTATAAACCTAATATAATGATGTAAAGTGATACAATCAAAACTTGTTTAGTGAAAAACAGCCCTGTATATATATATATATATATATATATATATATATATATATATATATATATATATATATATATATGACTTTCTTTCAGGTGAGTAATTTATAAAGACCATTCAAACTGCTACGTTTCTAAAACCTAAAGGCTATGCCAGGAAACACCTACCTATTATTTACAAAAACGTTCACAAAATATGACATATGAGCTCACTTCCAAATAACCTTAGTGATCTTTGCCAAGTTACATCATAAAGTCCAGTAAAAATCATGTTCCACCCATTTTAATGATACTCATCCCAAAAACACCTTAGAAATCTCCCTTAAACGCATGTTCTCTATGGCTCCCAGTTAAAATGTTAACACTTGTAATCTTGAGTGATGACATGTTGAAAAAACACTGAAAATACAGGACATAAGTGAATATCGAACATTACACTTTTCCTTTAAACTTCTTTTTTGTAGGGAGGCAAGCATCATCTACAGTCCCTAATGTGGGGGGCAAGCCCCCTACAATCCCTGAACTTTCATATACTAAGTCTGAGGTCACCAAACCATGGAGAAAAGGAAATATTTTGAAGAGTGTATATGCAACTCTGCTTTTTCAGCCATTCGTTCTCAGCATTAGTGGGGGCGGCCACGGTGGTGCAGCGGTTAGCAATGTCACCTCACAGCAAGAGGTTCCCTGGTTCAATCCGTGGCTGGGGTGCCTTCTATGCGGAGTCTGCATGTCCTCCCTGTGGCCATGTGGGTTTCCTCCGGGTGCTCCAGTTTCCTCCCACATCCCAAAGACATGTTGTAGGTGGATTGGACACTCTAAATTGGCCCTAGGTGTGAGTGCATGTGTGTGTGTGTGCCTTCTGTGGAAGGCTGGGTGCTGGGCTGGCAACTCAACACCGTAAAACTCCACTGCCAATCATGAGCAGACAGGTGATCCGCTGTGGCAATCCCTAACTGGGAAAAGCTGGAAGAAGAAGAAGAAAAAAAAAGTTCTCAGCATTAGTGGACTTGCTGGTCTTGTCATTTAAATCAGTTACCATTCCCTACTCCTTAATAAGTTTTAGAATCATCTTCCATAAATATCAATGTTGTATGAATGGTTTTAATATTATATGTTATCATATACCCATTTATCTTGTCTAGAAAACAATGTCTTGCAGAAAAGAGGCCTGCCACAGATAAAAAAAAATACAAAAGAAAGGAAAGAAAAGAATATCTTAATATCTATGCTATGTTTCTAAAACAAATAAGATAACATTACAAAAAAGACTCAATTCACTTTTTGTTACTAAAATTTATTGAACAAATATGAGACAACTTCTGACAGATACAAAAATATATGCATCAACATAAACAATATCTGCTATTTTAGCAGAGATTCAGAGTAAACATTTCAAGTCAAAGACTTACATATAGAATTACTGTGTATAGAGGTTATTCAGTTACAGTAAACTCTCAATTAACCAGAGCTGAAGCAACCAGAACTCTCAAGCAATAAGAAAAAAAAATCGAAGAAATGTCATGCAATTTTCATGTATTGCACTTTCTGCCCCCCCACCTGCAGAAACATACATTATGTTTTTAGAGTTTTAGAGTTTTAAAAAGGAAGACAGAAATACATTCCCTCTCTCCCCAACCCATGAACAAGTCAAACCAAACAAATAGTATAGGAAACAGTATTAGTCAGGCCTGTTTTTAATAGTAACTCTCAAGCAACCAGAAACTACAGTTATCCGACATCTACCAATCTCCATGGTTTATTGTATTCACAAAAAATGTTAACAAAAATCTGCAGACAGTAACTATCCAACAAATAATTAAAGAAAAGATAAACCCTTAACTAAAAATAATTAAAGATCTGACATAACAAACAAAGGTATTATACTTGGCCAGCTCAACCAGCGTTTTCCGTTAGTATAAAACACTTCTCGCTATGTTCTCGCTATGTTAAACTCCTTTAACATAGCTTAACAATGTAAAAGCAGGAGATCTTGCTATCTCCGTTGCTTTTTAAAAAGTTGTTATAATATTAAATGGGTTTAACATATGAAGAGAAGCTTAAAATAAGCGAGATATCCTTTTCTTAAATAATGTCATTAGATAACAACAATAACCCACTTCTGGGTGTGGGACAGCCCACGGTACACCGGCCTTTCTTTGGTGGTGACCAAATATATTGATGCACGCACTTCAAAACATACCCATTCATAGTACTAAAGTAAATTAAAACAAGCTGCCTTGTACCACATGCTGACAAGATTATGGATTTACAGAACATCTAATGCTTTAAGATTATATCTAATAAACAATATAGCCCCAAAGTACAGATACATTCACCTAAAGGGTTGGTCCAGCATTATCAAGAATAGCTTAATACTCAAACATATT
Source organism: Protopterus annectens (assembly GCF_019279795.1). NCBI lineage: Eukaryota > Metazoa > Chordata > Ceratodontiformes > Protopteridae > Protopterus > Protopterus annectens. The sequence goes on along the minus strand of NC_056732.1, from coordinate 930,875,646 downwards.
GTCAGAGATTTGGGATTTATGCCTAGCGGTCAGTAACCTAGCACACCTATGAATCTATGAATTGGCTCCCTTGATAAAGCTAATGCTGGGTGATCCTAATAAAAGAGAAAATACCTAATCTTCAGAAATTTGAGAGTGTAGATATTCTAGCCAAGACCTCCATCTGCTTATGTGGAATAGCCTGGTTTTGTCTGAGTGTAGTGCTTCTACAGGCTGGTATAGCTAAGCTATTAGAATTATGCCATCTAAATATGGAAGTATTTTCTATTTCTTAGTTATCAGTTTTTAGGCATCCGACACGAATAAGGGAATCAATTTGAAGTGATATTTATCACACCTCTTCTCTGGAAGCCAAGCTAATAAAAAACTTTAGAAGGCAAGGATTATGTAACAAGGTAAATAATTCTAGAAATCTCACTTAAATCCTGCTTAAACATAGTTAATTCCCAAGATTCCCAAAACATATGCAACCACGACCTTCTAGCAACCTCTTGGCAACTTTAGCAGCTGTCATTAACCCAAGGAAAGACAGCTATAAACTTATTAACTATCTATACATATTTATATAACCAGTTCCACCCAGAGATTGTAAAACACTTTAACATATACAAATATGTTTATTTATTTACTATTTGTTCACCAGGTAAGTGCAGTTGTCTAATAACCCTTTTCAGACATGACCTGAGCTCAAACAGCAGAAAAAATATCAAGGTATTTCAATCAACATTATATACAAAATGAGTACATAGCAAATTTCAGCACATAGTAAGACTGAATACAGTTAGAGTAACATTAAAAGATCCAGTCATATTGCATTGAAAAAAAAAAAGATACAGACAAAATGTGACCTAAGATTTACATAAAATCTAATATAATCATGCATAATACATAAAGGTGTGAAATATTTGAATATATGATGCCACATTAAGAGGCTGAGAAAAGTTTATTAAAAGCATTCCATTATTCATGATATGGAATGCTAAGTTACATAATTTTAGTTATGTACTCACCATAACTTCAGATGTTTGGGATCCATCTCGCCTACATTCTGAACTGATGGGTTCGGAGCCGATCCCTCGGCTCCGACTCGGCACGCTTATGCTATAGAGCGAGGCCTCTAATTGGCTGAGCTATCTTTATCCCAGGATGCACCACCACTAATCCCCCAGATCTTGTTTGTCCGCATTCATGCACACATGCACAACTTGGTTATATAACATTGTTAGATGTTTCAAGATGAAACAACAGGATTCGGACCTTCTGATATCCTCTGATCTCCAAGGAAGGGGGAAGGAGGGTGGGTTATTAGGAATGTAGGCGAGATGGATCCTAAACATCTGAAGTTATGGTGAGTACATAACTAAAAGATGTTATGTGATCCTATCTCGCCTACATTCTGAACTGATGGGACAGCGTCCCTAGCACCTAAATCCGGGTGGCTCATTGGAAAACACTCCTGAGCACTGTGGAACCAAATGAAGCTCGTCCTCTAGATGCCACATCTAATTTGTAGTGGGAAATGAAGGTGTGCGGGGAAGACCATGTAGCCGCAGCACAAATGTCACTAATAGCAAGCTTAGAATGAAATGCTACCAAGTAGCCATAGCCCTTGTAGAATGAGCCTTGACAGAGGTGGTAAGCTCTTTGTTAGAATAAATATAAGCTTGAGTAATACAGTCCCTGATCCATTTGGCAATAGTGACCTTTGTGACAGCGTTGCCCAATTTGTTATCTGCAAAGGATACAAACAACTGATCTGTTTTCCTTGTTTGTTTGGTCCTGTCTAAATAAAAATGTAACTGTCTGTGGACATCTAGTATGTGGAATATGAACTCCGCTTTGTTAGAGTATTTTGGGAAAAAAACTGGAAGCTCTAACGATTGTTGTAAGCAGAAAGTAGAACAAACTTTAGGAACAAAAGAAGGATTTGGTCTGAGGGATACTCTGTCTTTATGAAAACCAAGTACGGGGGTTTCACTGACAAAGCTTGAAGCTCTGAAACTCTTCTGGCAGAAGTAATCGCCACCAGAAAAGCTGTCTTCCATGATAGAAACTTTAGATCACATGTAGCTGCCGGTTCAAAGGGGAAAGAAGTCAAGGTGCGTAACACTATATCGAGATCCCATGGAGGTGCAGGATGAGAAATCGAGGTCTTAATAGAGCAGCACCTTTCAAGAAGGTCTTACACAATCTGTTGCTCATTAAAGGTGGGTCTATGGATTCGTGAAAATTAGAAATTGCTGCCAATTGTACTTTGATGGTAGAAACTGAAGAGCCTTGATTGAAAAGAGAGGTCAGAAATTTTAGTGCTTCTGCCACGGGAATAGAAATGGGGTCCAGGCCCCGGAGTTGAGCCCAAATAGCAAACCTTTTCCATTTGCTAGAATACAGTTTCTTTGTAGCAAACTTATGGGCTGAAGATAATATGTGCACAACATCTGGATCCAATGTATGACTCCTGACTATCGTCGGAAGAGGAGGAGCCAAGCCGTCAATTTTAAGGTGTGTAGGGACTGGTGGAATAGTCCCGACTGATGAACCAGTAGGTCTGGGACCTGGTCCAGGAACCATGGACCTTCCAGAGCATGTTTCCGAAGATAGGGGAACCACACTTGACGAGGCCAGTAAGAAGCAATTAAGATCATTTTGCTCCCCAAGAGAGATGCCTTTTGAATCACCCTGGGGAGGAGAGGAACTGGAGGAAGGCATAAAGCAAGCCGGTGGGCCAAGGATGGACTAATGCGTCCATGGGGCTCTTCCCCGGAGCCGGGGTTAGGGAGAAGAATTCTTTGCACTTCGCATTCAGAGGAGTTGCAAAGAGGTCGCAACACGGAACTCCCCATTCGCTGAAAATCTGACTTGCAACTGTCATATTCAGAGACCATTCGTGAGGAGAGAGGATGGTTCTGCTCAATCTGTCGGCTATGACATTGGACTTGCCCGGTATGTGAGTAGCCACTAGGAAGCGTTTGGTCAAGACTGCCCATTCCCAAACTCTCATGGCTTCTCTGCAAAGAGGATAGGATCTGGTCCCTCCCTGTTTGTTCAGGTACCAGACAACTGACATGTTGTCTGAGTGAACAGCAATTACGCCCTGAGGGAGATAATCGTGAAGGGCTTGAAGGGACAGGAGTACTGCCCTCATTTCTAGGATGTTGATATGAAGAAGAGTCTCTTCCGGGTACCATTTGCCTTGGACTGACCTGCCCAGGGACTGCCCCCCCCCCACCCCATCTGGGAGGCATCCGTGGTCAAAGTGGCCGCCGGAGGAGGAAGAACAAAGGGTCGTCCCTGATCCAAATTGGAGGGCACTAGCCACCAGCGAAGGTCCCGTTTGCAAGATTCCGTGATCCATATGAGGTAACTGAGAGGGAGTTCCTGAAAGGACCACTGAGCTGAAAGAAGCCACTGGAGGATTCTCATGTGCAACCTTGCCAAGGGGACTAGAAGAACTGTGGCAGACATGGATCCCAATAGCTGCAGGACCATTCTGGCTGGGGCTTTGGACCTGGGAAGTAAGGCTCGAACTTGATTTTGTATGGTTTGAATTCTGTCTGTAGGTAGATAGACCCGCATTTGGTTTGAGTCAATCTCTACCCCTATGAATCTTATTCGTTGAGATGGCCGCAACACAGACTTTGGCCAATTGAAGGTGATTCCAAGGGAATTGCCCAGTGATATAGTGGCTTGTAGGCTCCACAGAAGTAGATGCTTGGAGGTGGCAGTTAGGAGCCAGTCGTCTAGATACGGAAACACCTGGAATCCTAGACTTCTCAGGTGAGCAGTCACGACTGCCAAGCACTTGGTGAACACCCTGGGGGCTGTGGTGAGACCAAAGGGCAGCGCACGGAACTGAAAATGACTGCCTTCTAGGCTGAAGCGCAGATGTCTCCTGGATGCTTGATGTACCATGATATGATGATAATAAGCGTCCTTGAGATCTATGGAGCACATCCAAACACCATTCTCCAGCAATGGGAGAATGGTTTGTAGAGTGACCATTCGGAACTTGGACTTTCTGACTGAACGGTTTAGGATGCTGAGGTCCAAAATGGGCCTCAAGTCCCAGTCTTTTGGCACCAAAAGAATCTTGAGTAAGTCCCTAATCCGATCTGGTCTGCGGGGACCGGTTGGATGACTCCTTTTTGCAGCAGCTTTGCAACTTCTGAGGCTGCGGTATCCCGTTGACTGGGTGGCGGGTCCGGGATTTTTCTGGACTGAGGGGGGGGTGAGAAAATGGGATGGAGTAACCTCCGGCGATAATCCGAAGCACCCATCGGTCCTGAGTGATACCTTCCCAGGCCTTTAGGTGCTTCGAGAAACGATCCCCGACTGGCTCCGGAGCAGCACAGCCGGGCAATCCCTCAGGGACTATGAAAGGCTGAAGAGCCACGAAAGGACTCGCGGTCTCCAGTGTTGTGAGGGCCTCTGCCACCTCTGGGACGGCGTCTTCCAGATGAATTTCCCCTCCTCTGCCTCTGGAAGGGGAACCTTCCTGCTGAGAGGGGTAAGGCTTCTGAGATCTACGGAACCACATTTTCCCTCCTCTTTTAGCCTTGGGATAAGGCCAAAAGGGAGTGGAAAATCGTGCCCCTACGGCAGTCAGAGTCTTACCCTCCTGTTCACAGCGGGTTAGTGTGTCTTTTACCTTGGGTCCAAACAGGGAGGACCCATCAAAGGGGGCGCCGGCAAATGAAGACTTAAAGGCCTCCGCAATGACACAGGCGGAGCCAGGCTTGTCTCCGTAGAGCAATACCTGTACCGCTGCTTACTCGCCCTTCGGCCGCATACGAAATGAGCCTCATGGACGAGTTCAAATGGACGACATTGTAGCCAGCTGAGAGCCAACCGTCTGGGCCAGCTCCTCAAGCAGGTTACCCAAGAGGGTATCGGATAGCTCCTTAATCAGATCCCTCTGAAATCTGGTAAAGTGCGTCAGGTAGTTCAAGGACCTCAGTGTAAAGGCCGCTGAACTAAGGGTGCTTCCGTACCGATCCATGCTCCTAGACTCCTTATTAGGAGGATGGACGGACGTAGAAGCCTCTGCTACATCTTGCTGGGTAGCAGATGCCACCACCAAAGTATCTACAGCCACACCTTTAGTAAGGAACTCTCTATCAGGGGGTGCCGAGAGAAATTTGTTCGGACGAGCAGGCACCGGTTCCACAGAGTCTGGGTGTTCCCACGTCCTTCGACAGATCAAATCCAAGAGCTCGTCGAAGGGCGGAGACACCCAGGAGGCAGAGGGCTGAGCCCCAAAGGCCTTCAGGAACACCGACTCATCAGCAGAGGGAGGTTTGGTCTGCCAGCCGCCTCATTGTTTTAGGGCTTCCAGGATGTCTGCAAAGGAGACATCATCTGAGGACGACTTAGGGGACCCCTCTGCATCATCGAGATCAGTGTCGGATGTCAGAGACTCATCAGGGGAGTCAACGTGCTTCCTCTTGCACGATCTTTTCCTGGGGGGTTCTTCTGAAGAGGCTTCAGAAGGACCTCTAGGAGGGGGAGAAACCCCAGTGGGGGTAACCTGAGGCCCGGGGGCTCCGCTGTCTAAAGACAGGGGGGCTGCCAACGACCCAGTCTCCGTATGCAGGGAGGTAGCTGGGGAAACCATGGAGGTAGCCAAGGAAGATTTGGCTAAAGCGCTCCTTATAGCCCTGAAGGCGGGACCACCAGAATCCTGGGAGGGTCCCACCTCTGTGGCCACGACAGTGGATGGCACTCCTGCCGCCGATGCACCAAGAGGGAGACTTGGGACCGAGAGCATCAATCCCGAAGCCCCCCCCCAGGGTCGAAGGAAGAAGTCCGTGTACTGAACTCTGACCCAAGAGCCGGAGTTGGAGCAAGGGTCGGGCCCAACCCTAACACCTCCACAGGTTCCACCAGCACCGGCTCCAACGGTGCCGAAGCTGTTGGAGGAGGAACCACAGTAGAGGAGTGGACCATCGGCTCCGAAGCCAAATGGGCTGGAGCCGAAACTAGCTTTTGGAACACCGGAGACTGGAAGAGTCGAAGGAGCACCCTGTCGATGTCCGAATCAGACATCTTGGATGACCTAGAGGATACCGATCGGGCCCAAACCGATTTCTCCATCGGTTCAAGGGCTCGGGACCGGCCCCGAATGGACTCAACAACTATCGGCTCCGAGGAAGGTTTCAAGGAAATTTCCCTCTGTGCCGATAAGGACTTTGGCTCCGAGGGGGAAGAGTCTGAGCCGGTAACCCTTATCGGCTCCAATATCAGTGGAGTTGATGAGGGTGACCCGCCTCTCGATGCTCCAGACCTCGGCTCCGAAACCAGAGGGGTCGAGGCTGGAGGCATCAAGGCAGACCGTTCCGACCTCGGCTCCGAAGTCCGTGGAGCCGATGGAGAAGTCTGCTTAGATTTTTTAGCGATCGGTTCCGACTGACTGGTCGGAGCCGACACTCTTCTTTTAGAAGGAGATGGAGAGGAAGATAAAGCCTCCTCGAAGGAAGGCTTGATTAATCCCTTGAGGATTAATTTGTTCTTCCTCTCCTGGAGGACTCTAGAAGAGAACGCGTGGCACACACTACATGACTCTTGTAGGTGCTTAGCACCTAAGCAATAGACGCACGAGGAGTGGTCGTCCGTTATGGACATTTTAAACCCACACCTCGTGCATTTCTTAAACCTGGAGGGTTTGTGTTCTTTAGACATAACTGCTTTAACCACAGAACTTTCTTAAGTGAAGAAACACTAAATTTAGCCAAAGACAAAGTTGAATACAACAACTTCAACAAATTCAAAATATATATATATATATATATATATATATATATATATATATTTTTTTTTTTACACTAAACAGATAAACAGACAAAAAGATAAAGAGAGTCAAGACCCTCTAACAAACGGGTGCTTGACCCAAGAAAGATGTACAACCAGCAAAGCAACAGGGAAGGCCCTCTAACTAAAACGGGAAACCTTCCCTGACTAAAAAAATCACGAATTTTTTAACGGAAATTCACCAAACACACTAATATGACAACAATAGCTGTTAAAACAGCTTTTGGGTTCAAAGAAAGGAAATTTGTGACAGGAAAAGCCTAAATAAATAGTACTTAGCCCAGCCAATGTTGAGACCACGTCTAAGCTTGATAGCGGCAAACGAGATCTGGGGGATTAGTGGTGGTGCATCCTGGGATAAAGATAGCTCAGCCAATTAGAGGTCTCGCTCTATAGCATAAGCGTGCCGAGTCGGAGCCGAGGGATTGGCTCCGAACCCATCAGTTCAGAATGTAGGCGAGATAGGATCACATAACATCCATTGTCATGGTAGCAGGTGCAGGTAGATACAGTAAAGAGATGTTCTTTAAATGCATATTTGAAGCTTTTAATGGTTTCTAGATGTTTAATGGCTGTAGGCAGCTGGTTCTGGTTATCAGATGCCAGCCTAAGAGAAAGCTATCTCACCTACAGCAGTTTTAAATGGTGGGTACACTAGAGTGACACTGTTGTACTGTATACTTCTGAGTACATAATGGTTGTCTTGTAAAGGTAACTTCACTCTTTAAAGGGGGCAGTGACCAGATTTTAGCACCTTGTGAATTAGAGTACTTAGAAGAAAAATGGCCTCATGAGGCACTGAAAGACATTTGGAAATTTTTAGCAAATTGCAATGGTGTATCTGGGTGTCTACTAGTAGAATGAATCTGCAGACTTTATTCTCAGCCATCTGTATTCTGTAAGTATTGTGGGCTGAATTAATAATGAGAAAAGGAAGGCCATATTCAAGCTTGGGTATTAAAATAGTTTTAGGAATGGCCCTGAGAGCAGCAGGTGAAAGGAGGTGACTTATTTTGTAACATAGTTTTAATTGTGCAAGGACTTTATTGGTTAAAAAATCTGTGTGTGTAGGAAAAGTAGGGTCATATATTAGGCTTAGGTACCTCTGTTCAGTGGCATTGGCTAAACTGTTCCTAATAAGATCGGTTAAGAGACTAGGAGGAATACTGGGTAATTTTTTGACTGCGGCAAATACCATGACATTGGCTTTCTTGTGGTTAATTAGTACCTTGTTAGTAGTGGACTAGGTGCATAACTCAGTGAAACTGTCCTACAACTTGGTTTATAGGTCAGGGTGGCTAATACTGGAGTGCAGGAGCAACATTTCAACATATCATGTGCATAAATTATTAATTTAAAACTGGGTTATTCTAGGGGCGATCATTAACAAAGAGAGAAAAGAGAAGAGGACAAAGCACAGACCCCTGGGGTATACCTGTATTAAGTTTACCAGCAGTAGAGGATGAGGCATTGCTAGGCACTTGAGGTTCTGTCTTTCAGATAGCTGCAAAACCAGCAGATAGTGTTATCTCTAATGCTCAGTCTTTTGAGTTTCTTGAGAAGAAGGGTATTGTTACAAGAGCCCTTGTCATATCTATAGAGAGAACTGCAGTGATAAGTCCATCATTCAGGTTGCAATACATGGTACCAGTGGCCATTACCAGGGCAGTAAATGTATTGAAGACATTGTGACAGCCATAGTGTGTACCATATAACAGGCCATAGCTGTTAATGTGCTTATGTAGTTGCTTGTATAGAAGTTTTTCAAATATTTTCGTAATAGTGAACAAGGTAGAACTAGATCTATAATCCTTCAACTCATTAGAAACTACTTTAATTAGATGGATTATAACTGCATGCTTGAATGCTGGTGAGACAGTACCTGATGTGAGAGAGATGTTAAAGGAATGAGTAAAGGGTTTTGTGATATTTTCAGCTGCAAGCATTATGAAGGTAGGATGAAGGCTGCTGGATTTACATCCTGAATCGTTGAGTTTGAGAAGCAGTGACTTGGTCTGTTTTACTGAAATTTCAGAGAAGTGAACTATACAATAGAAGGAGGAAGCTACTACATGATAGAGCAAAATCCCAAAAAGGGAAGGCATCTCTGATCAGTATTAAATAGTCTAAGGCCAAGAGAAAAATTGCACAGGACACTAAGGATAATCACAAGGCTTTCTTTAGTTAGAACCTGGGTGGGAATTCCCAGATATGCTCAGAATTAGTCCAAATGACAAAATACACCAAACCCACAGACATTGCCAACATCATAGCTGACAGGTTCACAGCAGAGTGCTGCCCTCCTGACATCTCAGATGCTCAGGTAAGAGCTGCCCTCCAAAGCAAAAACACAGCATCAATGGGACCAGACAGTGTATGAACTCCAAGAAGAGCTAAACCCAAACATAAAACTAGTGTTCAATCTCAGCCTTACTACAGGATATGTACCCAAAGAGTGGCGAGCAACAGTGGTCCCTCTCCACAAAGGTGGTGCCTCAATGGATCCTGGAAACTATCGCCCATAAGCCTGACTAGCTTGGTCTGCAAAGCTATGGAAAGGATCATCATGGACCTCATAAATAAAGATATTGGGGACCTACAGACACTGAATCCTACCCAGTTCGGCTTTGTTAAGGGCAGATCCTGCCTCTTAAACCTGGTTGATTTCTTTGAAACAGTCACCAAGGCCATTGACGAGGAATGTGGTCCACACAGCCTACCTGGACCTTGCAAAGCCTTCCATTATAGATAAGCTCACCAGCTTAAATATAAACCCCTATGTCACTAGATGGGTTGCAAACTGGCTCAAGGACAGAACCCACATGGTTAGAATTGAGCCATGTCAGACTCCAAACCAGTTACAAGTGGTGTCCCACAAGGCTCAGTCCTGGGACCTCTCTTGTTTGGTATATATTTCTCGGAGGTACATGCCAACATGGAAGGACTGTGGCTGACCCATCCTACAAAAGGGCCTCAGAAACAGACAACTGGTGCTAGAGCCATGGCCTCAAGTTAAACGCCAAAAGTGTATAGTCATGTAATCCATTAAGTCTGGAAGAAGTAATTAGGGACCCGGGGACCCAAGTTGATAGCAATCTCTCATTTGAAAACCATGTGGCCAAAGTGGTTAGAAAAACATTTTATATAGCCCACCTAATTATGAAGGGATTCACATCTAGATCAGGGAGGTCAATCAGGCCCATAATTGAGTACAATGCCCCTTTTGGGATGTACCTTACCAGACACCTGCAGCAACTGGAAAGACCCCAAAAGTACCTCACCAAGAGAATCAAAGGGCTCAAACAGATGTCATATGCTGCCCGGTTAAAGAAACTCCAGCTCTACTCAGTGGCATACCGCCTCCTCAGAGGCAATCTGACCAAGAATTAATGGACATGTTGCACCTCAGAAAATCCAAATTGAGGGACTTGAACCTCAGCAATGAAATAAATAGGACATGCTGGAGGGACAGATTCATAACCCAGAGGCTCCCTTCACTCTGGAATAAAATCCCAGTCCAGGTTAGGCAGAGTCCTCATTGACTCTCTTCAAGAGGAATCTTGATGAGTGGATGGGAGATCATAGGTTTACCCCGGGTATCACTTCTGTGTCACTGTTAGACAGAGGCACAGTATACTAACCTCGGCATAGCAAAATTCATTTAAAATTAAATGCCCTAGGGCAGATAGCCTAGTATGAACCTATACACACACACACACACACACACACACACACACACACACAAACACACACACTCACGCACCCACACAGCTTCATTCATGTTGTTACAGAAAAAACACACATTTTCTTGGCCGAGCAATTCTTTGAATTGTCTCAGTACCCAAAATCATTTCCAGATGAGAGCACATAGCTAGTTAGCATTATCCACTCCCCTAGACTGTCTATTAGCATGCATCTTTGCCTATATTAGTGCTCTCCCTAGTGAGGCCCACTGCAAGGAAAAAAAACTCAATGATGGAGCAGTCTATATGAAGAAACACCTTCCATGTGAAAGTTTATATGTTGTTTTTACTTTAATAGATTTAATAAATGACTTATCTAAACATCTAGTAACTTCCTATGATCCTATGATCCTATGAAAGAATGCTACGTAGGAGGCTAGTGGGTATATCTTAAGGGATGACGGCTCTTGTTCTTCATTGGTGGGGTAAGTAAATTGCTGGAAAGGTGTTTGGACTGCAAAAAAGTAACCAAATCATTAGAAAAAGTTGGAATGATTTAATGATACTTGTTCATTCTTGGTAGTTAAAGAGTTATTTAATGTATCTGAAGTGTTTTATTTCTTTCCAAAACTGATTAATTCAGACCAGTTTGCTTTCTTTTTCTGTCTAAGCTATGGTGCTTTTGAGTATTTTTTGCAGTTTTTGTTTCATCGTTAAAAACAGAAAATGTTGCAGTAGATCTGTATTGTTAGGGTTCTTTTTCCAGTTCTTCCAGGCTGAATCTTTTGCTTTAATTTTGTTCTTATTATCCACCGAAAGGCATGGGCAGCATCATGATCTAAGCCTCATTTTTCTAGGACGGTACTCATTTTTCTAGGAGGGTACTGCATATCTTGAATTGCAGGCAAGTTTGGGTTGGAAAATCCTAAAGCAGAGGTTGGTGCAGACTTGGTATACAAGTGTCTCCAGTCTATAATAACATTGAGTAGGGTGTTGAGATTTGTCAACTTATTATTAGGGAAAGATCTTCCTTCAATTATATGAGGAACTTCTTTGTATGTTCTGAATGACCAAATGGATTTAATGGGTGAGAGGTCACTAAAAAATTAGGCTTATTTCAATGTAAAGGCACTTATTTTGTATGCTGGTTATTATTAGGTCAAGTGTAGCACTAGAACAGTTCCTGTATTGGTTCAAGTAGGAGCTTGCATTATTTGGGCCAGGCTAAACTGCTGCAGCATTTTGTTCAGAAGCAGCAAGTCAATCCCAAAATCACTGATATTAAAATCACCAAGTATAATTACACAGTCTGTGTTGTTGTGCATGCCTCTGGGGAACACATGTTGTAGAGTTTTATGTATAAGAGAGACAGAGGAGGGAGGGGGATATAAACTGCAGTAATCCACATGAGAGTATGCCCACCTAATGTGACATGAGAAACTACTCAGTTTGGACTCTTGTCATATGCAGTGTGGCAAAAATTGCAATCCACAATTGTAATTGAGATATTTCTTTTAATTAAAATTGAAGAACAAGTGGATCTGTAGTCTGGTCTTTTTATAATTATATATACCTATATGTATATAGCTAGAGAAATATCTATATCAATATCTATATCTTTATCTATATGTAGTAATTGTCCTGTATAATTAGAAGGGTATCAATCGTTCTTCAGTTAGGTTTCTGATATTGCATGTATATAGTGATTTTCTGTTACCAGCCATGCTTCAAAAATGGTGCATTTCTTATTATGATTATATGCATTAAAACAAGCAATTTTAAGGTCTTTATTTCTCGTATGATAGGTGATTGAGTTATGTACCTAAGGGCTGAATTGAGTATATATGTTCTGAATATGTAAGTCTGAGTAGGAGACAGCGTTTTGAGAAATGATCTTTAACTTTCGGGATGGAGATTGGTGAATTCTGTAGGAGTTTGGATTGCAATAGAAGTTGTTTTCTAGCAGCATAGGTGAGTTTATTGCTAATAACTAAAAGAGGACTGTGCATTTTATTTGCTAGTAGTGGGCCTGAATAGGGCTGGGAGGTTCCTGACATGGATGAGAAAGATGCAAAGTATTTGTAACGAACAGACTGAAGGCTAGAGTGACAGGCAAAATAGCTGACAGTCTGCTAAGGAAGGTGTTGAGACATTAATAATTGGATTCATTTTGTTTAGACATTAATAATTGGCATTATAAGCCTACAAAATAGGTGGAGTTATAGCTTCTAAAGACAACAAAAGTTCATGGTTGGGGAAGTGTCAGAGGTATAAATGATAATATAGCAGGGTACTTTGAAGGTGAGTGAGATGGTAAAATGGAGACAAAGGGCGGGTAGGAGTCTATGACAATAAGTAATGCAACGGTGTCTTTTCCATCCTTTTGAAAAGGTGGGTAAAAGAAACACCCTAGCCTAAATTTTGATCAATTAAAATGTAGAAACGTCATACAAAAAAGATTTATTATCCACAAAGGCTTTATTAGGAAACAAAGTAAAAGTGCAGCCTATGTTTGCAACCTAAGCTATGAGTTAAAAGTGTACATGCAACCTGCCACCTAGGTTAATAGTTTAAATGGCCAGATTAGAGAAGGACCACAGCCTGCCTGCCACCTATGCTGTGTGCGTAGGTTAAGAAGTACAGCCTACCTTCCACACAGGCTGTGTGCATAGGTTAGGCAGTGCTACATACCTGTCACTTAGGCTATGTACATAAGTTCAATAGCACAGTCTCTCCCACTTAGACTGTTGGAGCAGTAGTGTACAGGATGAAGTAGGTGGTAATCAAAAACAAGTACAGCCAATTTATACTTGGACAATAAAGTAAATGGCTCTAACACAAGATGGAGGACATCAAAATAGCTTGAAATGAAAGGTTAAATAGCACAGCCTACCTGTCCCCTAGACTGTATACAAAGGCAAAATAGCACAGTCCATCTGCCATCTAAGATCACATTAAATACAGGCTCTTTGTTTCTACTTGAGTGGTTGCCTCCTTCCCCTGTAACTGCAGTAAATTGACTCTTACATTAGAGCTGTAATACTTACCTTATAGCTTTAGGACACCTTAGGAAACCTTGTAAACTGCAATAGCCCCGCACGTTAGCCCACGCTTCGGGCTCTTCGCCCTCTCCTGCCCCCAATTCCCTTCCGCCCCCAGTACATCTAAATTTATAGTACTATAGCCACTCCCCCACTTTTTAGATCCTATCTGCTTTCATCTGGGATAATTCCACCCACCCCTATTCTACTACCTACATTTAATAGCACCTATTAGCTTTCATCTGGCATTCTCCCATCCCCCTTCCAGTACCTTTACCTCACCACTCTATCTTCTGGTGTTGCATCACCAGGTAAAACAGTTCCTTCACTCACTAGCTGAATCACATATAATGATATACTCCTCTTTACTACCCCTCTTGTTCACACCCCTCTTGTTCACACCATACCTTCTTACCTTGTATGAAAACCAGTTTCTTACGTGATTTCAGGTCCCAAAGGCCATACTATCACCCCAGCTGTAAATCCTTCCACCTTCAACCATACTTACAGTACCAGATCCTATCCAACATCTTGTTCAGTCTATCAACATCTCAACCCCAGGCACATTAGCTCTAGATCCAAACACTACCACAAACTAATAAACAAATTCCTGAAGTTCATCACCAAGTATAGACTCAACCTAATACTTGGTGGTGATATTCACCCAACCCTGGCCCACACTTCAGATACACATCCCCCCTCTACTTGTAATCTAAGCTACAAACCTACAATTAATAGGCCAACTAACTATCTCCTAGTCTGTCATCTCAATATTAGAAGCATTAATAACAAGGTACATGAATTGCATGTACTTCTGGATGTCCACTCCCCTGAGATTCTCTGTTTATCTGAAACCTGGTTAAAACCTAACACTAAAGACAATGAAGTGTTACCACCTGGGTACAACATACACAGGCTGGATCGTGCTTCGAGGAAGGGGGTGGGGTAGCTGTACTTTATAAATCTGAGTTGAATGTCACCATAGATGTAATACAACCTCCTCAGATTAATAACTCTGAGATTCTTGCCACCAAATTGCAACTTAAATAAATGCATTAATATCATCTGTATGTACATTCCCCCAGGTTACAATATATCTACATTTGAAGATATCCTGCACTGGTTATCATGTCACTACCCCCAAGAAACCCTACTACTTGGAGACTTTAACATAGACTGGGGCACCTGTTCCTTAGAATCCCCAACCACCCATATTAACCTGCATGCATTTACACAAATCATATCCCCTACCAGGATAGGTAAACCCAACCAAAAAGAAAGTATACTTGACTGGGTACCCATAAACAGTCACCCCCAACTGTAAACTTCTGGTACCCTCCTTAATGGCCTAAGCGATCACCTTCTCACATATGTAATTAAGCACAAAACCATTAATTCCCAACAACCCTTACTCAGAAAGGTTAGAAACAATAAAAACTTTGACCCTGCCAAATTCCAACAAGAACTAAACTCATGTAATTGGTCTATTCTAAAACACCTCCTTAGAGGAAGCAGTAGCATACTTTAACAACAAATTCCTTGAGATCCTTGATTTGTATGCACCTGTTCGTTCAAAGAGAACCAAGGCAGAAACTGCACCATGGCTTTCTATAGAGTCTAAACTCAAAATTACCCTTAGAAACAAAGCATGGGCTTTATGGCGTTCTTCTAAAGACCCTCAAGATCACATTAAATACAGGCAATACAGGAACGAAACCAAAAAAATAAATTTTAAAAGACAAAAAACAATACTACTGTAATTTACAGACAGTAAATCAAAATAACCCTCAGAAGTTTTGGGCAGGTTTAAATAATCTACTACATCCTGGACAAACTTCAACCCCAATCCTGCTGCTACTATTGATAAAGCCCCTGAAGATGTTTCTGATAGTTTTAACCAATTCTTTACTGAGACAATTCAAGCCCTAGCTAGCCAACTACCTCCTAGCTCCCCTGGTCCTGAAAGTAGCACCCCTAGAAACCAACTTGCGTTCAGCTTCCAACCAGTCACCACTTCACTTATCCGTACCTCGATCAAAAAATTAAAACCCACTACACTTTCTGCTGATCAACTCCCTGCCGAGTACCTACAAAAATCAGCTGATGCTATTGCTTACCCCATCTCAATACTAATCAATTGAACCATAGTAGAAGCTAAAATTCCCACTATCTGGAAAATATCCTATGTAATCCCACTTCACAAAGGAGGCAGCTCTACTGAATTCTCCAATTATAGGCCAATAGCTATACTCTCCACTTGCAAAGATCATGGAAAAATGTATTCATAGACAATTCATGCACCACCTAATCCAAAATCGCTTATGGCAGACACTCAGCATGGCTTCCGTCCTCATCACAGCACTACTTCAGCCCTCCTAGCCTTTACTAACACCATAAACCATAATCGCAACAATAATTATATATCCTCAGCCCCCTTTTTGGATCTTTCCAAGGCATTCGATATGTTTGATCACCAACTTTTAATCCACACCCTGCAAACATTCTGTCTAGATACTGGAGCCCTCCAATGGTTTCAATCCTACCTGAATGGTCGACAGCAGGCTGTCCTCTGGCAGAACAAACTCCCTAACCTTCTACCTAACACCCTCGGAGTACCACAAGGCTCTATACTAGGGCCCTTGCTGTTCTCCATCTTCATTAACGACCTTTATACTGTCATCCCAAAAGTCAGCTGTATCCAATATGCTGATGACTCTACTCTGATTTGCTCAGCCACATCTCCAGTAGAGTTATGGTCAGCTACCAGACCACCTTTAATACAATAGAAAACTGGCTTTCTGAACATCGTCTGATCCTAAATCCCAAAAAAAACTAAAATGCTGTTATTTTCACCAACACGTAGGTCTACCGCTTTCACCTTTACCATAAAATCAAATGATGGCACAATAATCTCCCCTGACCCATCTACAAAACTATTAGGTGTCATCATAGACAATAATCTCAAATTTGACCTACATGTTAACCAAACTATCAAAACCATCAATAAAAACTAGGGTCACTTTACAGAATGAAAGCCTTCCTAACCCCTCCAGCTAAAATTGCCATAGCTCGCCTCACCTTCTTTCAACCCTTCTGTATCCCCTCTACTCTCAATTTGAACAAGACTGTCCTTAACAAACTCTCAATTTGCTACAACCACATTGCCAGGTTTGCCACTGGGCTGCCTTTTAGGACACATCATTGCATCAATCTAAATCAGCTTGGTTGGCTTGAACTACCTAGCCTAATCCAGTATAACCAACTGATTATGGCCTATAAAATCCTCTATAATCCGGACAATTACTCCTGCACTTAAAAATATTATCACCCCCTATAACAATCCTAGACCTCTTCGATCCTCTAACAAACTACTAATTCAGACTAGCAAAATTAATAACACAGCCGGTGATTCTCTCTTTGCAAACTCTGTAAGTAGATCCTGGAACTCTCTTCCAGCTGATATTACCTTACTTTCCACCTTAGGTCAATTTAAAACTAGACTCAAACAACATTTGTCACTTAACTGGCTATGTCAATTTATCAAGCCTGGCTAACTCGAATGTGTAAAATCTGTTAACCAGTTTACTGTGTAATTTAATTTAATCCTGACTTGTGCTCAGGACTAACTTTAACCTGTGGAACTTGTTCAACTTGCTTACTTATGTAATCTCTGTAAATAGTCTGTTTGTAATATGTAATGCTGGTATTATGTAATGCTGTATCTGCTTACCCTTGGAGCTTTTCTCCCCGGGCCTCCGCTGAAAATGGACATGCATCCAGTCGGACTATCCCGGTCAACAAATGTAAAATAAATAAAAAATAAATCTATGCTACTGGAGAAGAAGTACACAGGATGAAATATATGGGATTCAAAAGAAAGTACAGCCAATTTACACTTGGACAATAAAGTAAATGGTTCTGATGAGAGATGGGTATATCAACCTATCTGACACCTAGGCCATGTGTACAGTTTAAATTATAGAGTCTAACTTCTGTTTAGATTGCTGAAGTAAAAGTATAAGCAAAAAAGAGCCTAAGAGAAGAAGATCAGCGTATTGTCTACATAGGGTATGGGAAAGATGTGTGGTGCAGTCTACCTGCCAAAGTGTAGGAGCAGAAATGTAGAAGAAAGAGCTTTTAGGATAGGTAATGAAAGACTAGGGGGAAAGAAAATATGGCAAATGTAGAAGACGAATAGCCTATATGTTATCTAGGCTTTGTGCGAAGGTTAACTTGCACACCTTTCTCCTGCTTAATTGTTGCAATAATTGCATAAAGAATGGAATAGTCAGGACATAAGTATAGACCAAAGGTGAAAGTACTTAAGTATAGGCAGAATGTGAAAAGGGTGGAGTGGGAAAATAAGGGATCTAGTAAAGAAAGAAGTGGGAGAAAAGAAGGAGCAGCTTATCTGAGATGTTATGTTTAAACAAAGATGCTACTATAGTAGTGCACTACAGTAAACCGTAAATGTACAAATAAAGAAAGGAATTAAACTTAGTGAGAGAGAAGCATATAAGTACAAGATGAATCAAGCATTTATTGTACGGCTGTAAGGAGAATAAAAACAGAGTTTGCCTTGTGAGGAAAAGTACTTAGCTAAAATGAGATCTCTGACCATACTAAGTTAATTGTGAAGAAGTGATGTCATTGATAGGTTAATCTTGAATTTGTCAGAATGAAAGGTATAGTAAGGAGGGGTGCTACTGGTGGTATATTAATCATGTAGTAAAATACAGACTGTTGCTAAGATTCTAGAGCATAATAATGTTATACTGTCCAGTTAGTGGGGTCATGAAGTTATGAGTTGTGAAAGTAACAGAGTTAAAGTTTAGATTAGACAGAAAGGAGCATAAGTTAGCTGTAGTTAAGAAGTTAAGATTTGTGGTAGGATAAGTTGAGTTGGGGTGGGTGTTTAATTTCTAAAATGCAATAAATAAATAAATAAACACCTAAATAAATAAACACCTACATAAATATAAATAAATAAACAACAATCTGACACCTACCAGTGTTAACTAGTATACTAACCTCTAAACAGTATTTCCTTCTTAGAACTCTATAAGATTTTACTTACTCTAAAAGTACTAGTCCTCCTCTACACTAGATATAAACATACGTTTGTACATCTGTAAACCAGGCACACACACACACACACACACACACACACACACACACACACACACACACAAAATAAATAAATAAATAAATAATTTTTATATTATGTTTGTTTACTGTATTAGATCTTAGCCTAAGCCTTACTAAAGGACTCTATATAAATTTTCTTTTTATGCATAACCCTGTATACATTTTTTTATCTATGATCTAAACAATGTACAGCAAATCATGTTACGACTGCATATAGTGTATCTTTATCTCACTGGCTATGCTTGGAGCTTTTCTCCCTGGGCCTTTACTGAAAATAGACATGTATCCAGTTAGACTAGCCCAGTCAACAAATGCAAAATAAAATAAAATAAAATAAATAAATAAACATGCACAGGAATCTGCCTAGCTCCAACCTCACAACCACAACTGTTGAGGAAAAAATAAAAATAAAAAACAGAGAAACTAGTGGTCTTAAAACTTTGTTGATGTGCTTAGTAATTTCAAAAACCATGAAAGCCAGGTAGTGTTCCAAAGCAACAAGTCTTTATTTGTCACAGACTAGCAATCCTCAGTAACAAAAATCAGAAATATTTTAACAATGTTAAACATATCAGCTTTTATATACTTCGAAGCAAGTATGGAAAATATATGGACTGTTTACTTTTAAACCAGCCTACTCATGGCAAACAATATAAAGAGGGCCGTTAATGTGCATTTTAGAAAGTACCCACCCCCACCTACTACTACTGATTAGCTCAAACTAAATCCTAGTTAAGGAAAACACTACTTATCTATTTGCAACCCACATTCCAACATCAGGTATTAAGAAAAGCATAACATATAAGTAAAAAAATATGCATAAAAAGACTTTTAATTAAAATTGCTTTTGGCTAACTAATGTAATAAAGTCCTCATCAGGTCTCTGACAAGAACTAAAATCAATAAAAAATACATAGCTATCTAACCATTAACTTAATCAAATTAGAACGCTATAACTATAAAATGCATCTGTCTAATAATACCTAGTAAATAGCCATCCATGTGTATTAGTATGCATAAAAAACTAAGTCATTAACAGCTCCGAAAAAATGTCAGTGCTTTGCAAAAAAAAACTGTCATGACAGGTAGGGTTGATTACCAGTGGTGCTGGTTGTAGGGGTGGTTAGGTAAGTATAAATGTGATGATATGAGGAGTTAGTGGTAAAGGAGGTAGGGTTGATTACCACTGGTTCAGATTGAAGGGGTGGTTGGGTAAGTGTACATGTGATGATATGGGGCTGAGTGGTAAGGGAGGTAGGGTTGATTACCAGTGGTTCAGACTTAAGGGGTGGTTAGGTAAGTATAAATGTGATGATATGGGGGGGTGAGTAGGAATGGAAATAGAGTTTATTACCAGTGGCTCAGATTGAAGGAGTGGTTAAGTAAATATAAATGTGATGATATGAGGGGTGAGTAGGAATGGAGGTAGGGTGGTTAGCAAACCATAGACAAGTGCAGAGTGTCAGAGCAGGGATCTCCCCTGAGTTAGTACAACACAAAAAACAGGTATTTTTGCACAGGTTCATAGATTCATGCTAAACCTCTGGTTGAATTACAATCAAGAAGCTTAGACACAACACTCCTTGCTATTGAAGGTGTATGGGTTACCCTGGTAAGAAGACTATGTCCACATAATCCAGGCATGAATTAATGGTCTCCGATCCAGTTGTCTAGAAAAGTAGATAGAGTAGTAAATTATTTGACATTTAGAGCCGGATTATTCCAGAGGCACTGAATTATGAATATGTCATATTGGCCAGTCTTATTGAAATTGTAGTACAGGTTGAAGTCTGTTGCATGAGTGTCAGATATATATTTGGGTTTGCAAAGGTGTAGAAGGTTAGAAAGGGTAATGATTTCAAGTACCCAAAAATCTAAACCGAGATAATCTCTCAGGAGTCCATATCAGAGTAATGGGACAAGGCTTTTCATCTCATAGGGTAGGTTAGAAAGAAACCAATGGGCCTTTCAAACTGGTGAAGTTACTTTGTGAGTTAGATTTCAAAAGGATAACTGCAGTCAAATATATATCTAATATGATGACAGTGCCATGATTACTAGGGATGTAAAGAAAAAAGAAAGCATACAGATCAGCTGAGGTGAGGAAATAGATAATTTGTAGCCTGGCCTCAATGTAGAAGGTGTGCAAGGTGAAGGGACTTCCTAACCATGAGACATGATGACAAAAAAAAAAAAAAATGATAACTACCAAAGAAGGCATCCACGTCCCATATAATTTAATCTGTTTTGGGAGGGATGTCAGCAATGTGGTAAGAAAAGGATGCCATGTCCTTCCTAAAAGTAACTCTACTGCATTTTTGCATTTAAGGTGATCCCATGGCTGATATACAAGGTATTGGTCTGTTCTTTACACTTATGGAGTATATTATTATCTCCTGTGGATTTCACAATTGCACTCAGTTTGCAGTCAATAGCAAATTTATTTAGTCACAATCCCTTGACATCTGATCTCACTCCTAAGAAGTATATTCCAAACAGCATGGGGCAAGGACAGAACCCTCTGAAACCTTACTGGCAACAGTCCTCTGGAAAGAGGGGTACTTCATAACTTAATAGTCTGGGTTCCATCATATAGAAAACTGGCTAATCAGCAGACTACATACAGTTTATGTTAAGCTGAGAAAGACTGATTACAATATTAGTATTGGGAATGGTGTCAACAGGCATTTGTATGTTCAGAACTAAGCAATGCAGACTGTCAGGCTATCCCTTTTCAAGAAATTAGCTAGATTTGGTAGGCCTCAGATACTGTTTACAAAATCCAAACCTGTTCAGTTACAATATTTGTACTTCACCTATATCATTGTTTATCAACCTAACAGCTATGTGCTGCATAACATTACAGAGGATACTTGTGAGAGGCTAGTAAGTCTCCATTCTGCATGAGATACTGGTGTTCCTGATGTAGTTTTCCAGCTACTTGATAGCATCATATTATCTGATTTCTTAACATTAGCAATGTGCTTGTGATGTCTGCTACCTTGTCTTTTCAAGGTAATACCATGCTGCATCACGTAGATAATAAACAAAAGCCATCATTGTTTTTGACTGAAATATCTCCAGTTTAGCCACCAGATACCCACAATATAAAAAAATATCCATTCCACATCTGGAAGCTGCCTCTAAAATGAGACCATGGCACCACTCCTTCAGAAGGCATCAAACTGACCCTGTGCACAATAGGTACATACCTATCCAGCCAGCTCACCAATATTCCCACATTTGCCTCTCTGAATAGATAAGACTGAACTAGGGCATTTTTATCAATTAACATAAACCTTTCCAAAGCCTCATTAGCCCATTCAAGATTTACCAGAATTTTTGCAAAAGTCCAATACTGCCTGTAAAGTCCATTTATTTTACCAAAGAGTCATGTTTTATATATCAACAGATACAGCCAGCTAATTTTGCAAAGAAATTACTACTTGGACTGTATTATCATCTATGTTTCATAAAAAAGAAAAAAAAATAAATAGGGCAGCCTTTTAAAATAATGAAATATCAGGCATGCTTATTTTTTATTTACTTATCCTTTGTTGACCGGGTTAGGACCACTACACCTATGGCTTCTTTTCAGGGGAGACCTGAGGTGGTATTTATACTAATAGGCTAAATTTAGCCAGGGAACTTCCATTACACTTTTTAATAGGTGCCTTGGGGGTCTTTTACATCCACCTCAACTACCTCAAGCAGATAGAACCTTGGTTTATCATCTCATCTGAAGGATGACACACACAAGAGTAAAGCCCCCAAGACTGAACTAGGGCACTTTCATCAATTAACATAAACCTTTCCAAAGCCTCATTAGCCCATTCAAGATTTACCAAAGTCCAATACTGCCTGTAAAGTCCATTTATTTTACCAAAGAGTCATGTTTTATATATCAACAGATACAGCCAGCTAATTTTGCAAAGAAATTACTACTTGGACTGTATTATCATCTATGTTTCATAAAAAAGAAAAAAAAAATAAATAGGGCAGCCTTTTAAAATAATGAAATATCAGGGAACTTCCATTACACTTTTTAATAGGTGCCTTGGGGTCTTTTACATCCACCTCAACTAGCACTACCTCAAGCAGGTAGGACCTTGGTTTAGCATCTCATCTGAAGGATGAGACACACAAGAGTAAAGCCCCCCCCGCTGTACTGCAGTGTCAGCAATTCATATACCTAGTACAGGAAAGGAACCCACAGCATTCTGTTCCAAAGGTGAGTGTACTACATGTTGCACTGCTGACACTGCTTATCTAGCAGAAGCTTCTGTTTATGTAAAGCCACTTTAGCCTGTTTACTGTTTCACAAGAAATCTAATCACACACTTCTAACTGCTGTTAAAAATTGCTCAGAGGCAGTACTGAAATAGCTTGAAACTACGCAGCGGTAATGTAAGCACAATCATCTGTATAACCTGAATACTTTGATCCTTTTCCAAGAATAAATATTTCCATTGCATGAACAGACTTGTATTTTTTTTCTTTAATAGCTTCTTGTATGTGATCTAAACTTGCTTTTCTAGAGTAAGCACCACCTACACCTGAAGTATTTTATGGCATCATATTCCCAGAAGTATGAATACTATCTTCAGAGCAGTTGTGATGTTTCAGAACTTATTGTAGTTGTCTGTGCTTTCATCATGTTTGCCTTATATCCAGAATAGAACTAAAATAGCATAAATATATAGCAGTACATTAAGGTATTTCACTATTTTTGCTTAAATAATTGAGAAGGTTTCCAAAAACAAGGGATGGACTTCTTCACCAATCTAACTGTAATCTTGCATAGTTGACATTTTTTATAGATTCAGCAAATGGTTCTAAAGCTAACATCAAGAGATTGGGGGAGTCCCTGCCTAGTCCTTTACTTAAAGGAAGATTAGAGACCCTCACAGTCCTTACTTTTGATTTGCACTCCTCAACATATATTTTGCAAACAGTCTATATAAAGATCATGAAAACTGGTTTTCCAAACCCAAAGGGGAATAACCATTCTACACAGTCAAACACATTCTCAACTTGCAAAGATAAAGGTTTGCTCATTTTTCTAGTATTCTGAATCAAAAACATTTTTGTAATATTGTCCAATGTTTGTTGAACAGAACCAATGCTGAGATGGTCAGGAAAAATTTGTGTCAATTACAAAGGGTGGGGCTTAGTGCCAAGATGGAGGTAAATATTTTGCAGTCTATATTTAGTGCTGATACTGATCAATAAGAAACATATTGAGTCAGGTACCACCACTCATTTGGAATATGAAAGATTATGAGTGGAACAGCATTCGTAACTGCTTTATTGCATTTCTGGGACATGGATTCCAAGACATTCACCTGAAGACCAATGCTCGAGATGTGAATCTTGGCTTCCCGTATTGAGAACATATAATACAGGGTTACGATCGCTGATCCACTCATAATTATTTGTATTGCATGAGGTTTATATTTTCCATGTACTACAAATTAATTAAAAAGTAAGATTTAAAAAAAAAAACACACACACACACACACACACACACACACACACACACACACACACACACACACACACACAGTGTGCTGTTCCAGCTTTGAAAGCCAGTAAATCAGTAAGGAAGTGATTGATGTCTTTATCTATTCCCTGTCTAAAGAAAGCAGTTGTAACCAAAGTACTGTGTGTACCTTAGCAGACAGCAGGCAGAAACAGGAGTTAAAACAAAGCCATTTTATGCACTGCTGCTGCTATTTAGTGGTCAGCATTGTCTGCTTTCAGTGCATACCTGAACTTAACATCATGTAGGAAGTGATTAACAACTGTCAAGCATTCATCTAAGTGATTTTTTTTAGCATAATCAGAACAATCCATGAACTATAAGAGGGATTATGACTTATTTCCAGGACATGTATGACCTCTTGATCTTCACAAATTTGTTTAAAACTTCCTGAATATTTTTTTCTAGAATATTTACTCCTTGTTCTTAGAGTTCAAGTAGAAAAACGTATGACCTATGACATTTACGTCTAGGTTGCCTCTTACAAATGGCTACCCATTCTCATTTTCATCAGGCTGTGATACAGTGTTTCTCATGATTGCTGACAGATCTGACAAGCTGAAGGATAGCTTCTCCATTAGAAGATACTCATTCTGAGACAAATACAATACCTAATAAGTATAATACATAATAGGAGGACCTAAATAACTAAGAGGAAGACCTGAAAGCATCTGCAGTTTTTGACATTTTGGCCAGATAGCTTACACATTGCTATTAACTAATGTAGGTCCATTAGCTCCTTTTCTTGTTCTGTATGATTCCACTTCATTCATTTGTCCTAATGTGACTGCTAAAATTTGAATCACTGTGGAATTTTCAATTTTTTTGTACTAAAATCTTCAAAATTTCCACTTCTGTTTCAACATCTAAATTCATCCCCTCCTCCCAATAGCCTGTAACTTCCACACTTAGTGTAATAATCCTGCCTAGTTTTTAAGGTCTTCATACTGCTTGTCTGTGGAAATCTAGTGAACTTAACTATCATTTCTCTAAATGCTCTTCCATTCGTCATCATCTATGAATTAATATTACTCTCCCATAGTAATAGGTTAGCTCCTAAAATATGGTGATTTGTGGGTCTGTATCAGAACATCGAAGTTTTAAAACTTCGAATGTTCAAATATTGAACCATTTTGAGCGAACACTGAAAATAGCGAAGCTGCAGAACATCGAATTCTTTCCTAGGGAAAGAATTCGGTTGGCCAGTTCTGTGGCTTTGCTATTTTCAGCACTGTGATGGAAATTTATGGGCTGGGTTCAGGTAAGTGTGCAATTGTGTGGTTGTTAGGATTAGGGTGCGGGTTAGGTGAGTTAGGGTTAGGGCGCAGGTTAGGTGAGTTAGGGTTAGGGGCGGGTTAAGTGAGTTAGGGTTAGGATGCGGGTTAGGTGAGTGTGCGATAGTGACGGACCTTAGGGTTAGGGTTTGGGTTAAGATAAGTGGATACATAGTAGTATATGTATAGTTTAGTGTATTTATTTTATTTATTTATTTTACATTTGTTGACCGGGATAGTCCGACTGGATGCATGTCCATTTTCAGCGGAGGCCCGGGGGGAAAAGCTCCAAGGGTAAGCAGATACAGCATTACATAATACCAGCATTACATATTACAAACAGACTATTTACAGAGATTACATAAGTAAGCAAGTTAAACAAGTTCCACAGGTTACAGATAGTCCTGAGCACAAGTCAGGATTAAATTAAATTACACAGTAAACTGATTAACAGATTTTTACACATTCGAGTTAGCCTGGCTTGATACATTGACATAGCCAGTTAAGTAACAAATGTTGTTTGAGTCTAGTTTTAAATTGACCTAAGGTGGAAAGTAAGGTAATATCAGCTGGAAGAGAGTTCCAGGATCTACTTACAGAGTTTGCAAAGAGAGAATCACCGGCTGTGTTATTAATTTTGCTAGTCTGAATTAGTAGTTTGTTAGAGGATCGGCGGTCTAGGATTGTTATAGGGGTGATAATATTTTTAAGTGCAGGAGTATTGTCCGGATTATAGAGGATTTTATAGGCCATAATCAGTTGGTTATACTGGATTAGGCTAGGTAGTTCAAGCCAACCAAGCTTGATGCAATGATGTGTCTTAAAAGGCAGCCCAGTGGCAAACCTGGCAATGCGGTTGTAGCAAATTAAGAGTTTGTTAAGGACAGTCTTGTTCAAATTCGAGTAGAGGGATGCATACAGAAGGGTTGAAAGAAGGTGAGAGTGAGCTATGGCAATTTTAGCTGGAGGGGTTAGGAAGGCTTTTATTCTGTAAAGTGACCCTAGTTTTTTATTGATGGTTTTGATAGTTTGGTTAACATGTAGGTCAAATTTGAGATTATTGTCTATGATGACACCTAATAGTTTTGTAGATGTGTCAGGGGAGATTATTGTGCCATCATTTGATTTTATGGTAAAGGTGAAAGGGGTAGATCTACGTGTTGGTGAAAATAACAGCATTTTAGTTTTTTTGGGATTTAGGATCAGACGATGTTCAGAAAGCCGGTTTTCTATTGTATTAAAGGTGGTCTGGGTAGCTGACCATAACTCTACTGAAGATGTGGCTGAGCAAATCAGAGTAGAGTCATCAGCATATTGGATACAGCTGACTTTTGGGATGACAGTATAAAGGTTGTTAATGAAGATGGAGAACAGCAAGGGCCCTAGTATAGAGCCTTGTGGTACCGAGGGTGTTAGGTAGAAGGTTAGAGAGTTTGTTCTGCCAGAGGACAGCCTGCTGTCGACCATTCAGGTAGGATTGAAACCATTGGAGGGCTCCAGTATCTAGACAGAATGTTTGCAGGGTGTGGATTAAAAGTTGGTGATCAACCATATCGAATGCCTTGGAAAGATCCAAAAAGAGGGCTGAGGATATATAATTATTGTTGCGATTATGGTTTATGGTGTTAGTAAAGGCTAGGAGGGCTGAAGTAGTGCTGTGATGAGGACGGAAGCCATGCTGAGTGTCTGCCATAAGGCGATTTTGGATTAGGTGGTGCATGAGTTGTCTATAAATACATTTTTCCATAATCTTTGCAAGTGGAGAGAGTATAGCTATTGGCCTATAATTGGAGAATTCAGTAAAGCTGCCTCCTTTGTGAAGTGGGATTACATAGGATATTTTCCAGATGGTGGGAATTTTAGCTTCTACTATGGTTTGATTGATTAGTATTGAGACGGGGTAAGCAATAGCATCAGCTGATTTTTGTAGGTACTCGCAGGAGTTGATCAGCAGAAAGTGTAGTGGGTTTTAATTTTATGATCAGGGTACGGATAAGTGAAGTGGCGACTGGTTGGAAGCTGAACGCAAGTAGATTTCTAGGGGTGCTACTTTCAGGACCTGGGGAGCTAGGAGGTAGTTGGCTAGCTAGGGCTTGAATTGTCTCAGTAAAGAATTGGTTAAAACTATCAGAAACATCTTCAGGGGTTTTATCAATAGTAGCAGCAGGGATTGGGGTTGAAGTTTGTCCAGTATGTAGTAGATTATTTAAACCTGCCCAAAACTTCTGAGGGTTATTTTGATTTACTGTCTGTAAATTACAGTAGTATTGTTTTTTATCTTGTAAAATTGATTTTTTGGTTTCGTTCCTGGATTGCCTGTATTTAATGTGATCTTGAGGGTCTTTAGAAGAACGCCATAAAGCCCATGCTTTGTTTCTAAGGGTAATTTTGAGTTTAGACTCTATAGAAAGCCATGGTGCAGTTTTTGCCTTGGTTCTCTTTGAACGAACAGGTGCATGCAAATCAAGGATCTCAAGGAATTTGTTGTTAAAGTATGCTACTGCTTCCTCTAAGGGAGGTGTTTTAGAATAGACGAATTACATGAGTTTAGTTCTTGTTGGAATTTGGCAGGGTCAAAGTTTTTATTGTTTCTAACCTTTCTGAGTAAGGGTTGTTGGGAATTAATGGTTTTGTGCTTAATTACATATGTGAGAAGGTGATTAGGCCATTAAGGAGGGTACCAGAGGTGTACAGTTGGGGTGACTGTTTATGAGTACCCAGTCAAGTATACTTTCTTTTAGGTTGGGTTTACCTATCCTGGTAGGGTGGATATGATTTGTGTAAATGCATGCAGGTTAATATGGGTGGTTGGGGATTCTAAAGAACAGGTGCCCCAGTCTATGTTAAAGTCTCCAAGTAGTAGGGTTTCTTGGGGTAGTGACATGATAACCAGTGCAGGATATCTTCAAATGTAGATATATTGTTACCTGGGGGAATGTACATACAGATGATATTAATGCATTTATTTTTATTAAGTTGCAATTTGGTGGCAAGAATCTCAGAGTTATTAATCTGAGGAGGTTGTATTACATCTATGGTGACATTCAACTCAGATTTATAGAGTACAGCTACCCCACCCCCTTCCTCGAAGCACGATCCAGCCTGTGTATGTTGTACCCAGGTGGTAACACTTCATTGCCTTTAGTGTTAGGTTTTAACCAGGTTTCAGATAAACAGAGAATCTCAGGGTAGTGTAGGGTTAGTTGTAGGATTATAAGTGTATGTGTGTGTATTGATGTTTTTTAGGTGTGCTTGTGTTGTGTGTATGTGTTTTGGAATTGCAAATTTTTTCCCAAGGAAAAAATTCGCTGTTCTGAATGTTCGATATTATGTGGTATAGATATTTTAGGTTCGATGAAATAGCGTTCGCTATTTTCATCTTTTATTAACGTGATATAGACGCTGATTTGCAATAAGTTGTGCTACAGAAAAAAAATCTTCCAATGAAACATTGACGAATTGGGGGTGTGATTTGTGATTACTAAGGGTGATATCTGAAGGCCATCTACTAAGTAAGAATGTTCTCTATGGGTAATTACCTTGCTTGTTGTGGAAAAAAAACTTGGCATATAAGAGAGTAGTAAGCAAATTGCTGCTCCACCATCCCATGATATACACCACATCAATCCAGCTGATCACGTTAAAGTAGGCTGACAAGAATCTGATTTTTTCTTGTTGGTGTTTATTCATTTAAAGCTCAAATTAAAATCTCTGGTGAGGTCATTGAGTTACAGGTAGCATTATACCTTCTTGAAAAATCACAATAATTTCAGGAGTTCTCATAAATCCTCATATAACAAAGGTTTTCAGCTATATATATGAACAAAGGTAAAGAAAGGTGAACATGGACTGACCATTAATTATACCATATTTTCTCAAACTATTATCATAAGCATCTACTGTTAATAAATTGTATCTATCTACTAAAATAACCCATATCTTCATGTTCAGAAAAAAAATATATAAGCAGACTTTACTAGCTTGTTATGGTTCTTCTAGTCCTAAGTATGTTTATTGAAAGTAAGTTGCCTATGTACATAATTTCATAATATACGTAATGATCTTTATCCCTTTCTCTGAGTTTGCCAAACTGTTTACATGGCATAAAGAAATATTCATTTTGATAAAACCATTCTGCTATGCATGTTCTGGTATCATAGATCCTCTATATTGTAGCTTTTTACTTTCCAAACCATGAAAGATACAAAGCTACATGCAACTTAAATCAGATGTGCAAAGAACTCCCAAACATCCAGAGCAGGAAACCCACTGCTCTCTGTAGAAAACTGGGAGTTTTCTAACTCTTTTAGGGACCTAAGATCAAATCCCCTCACCATTTGCAGCTATACCCAACTATATACAGCTCCTTGATATAATATTAGCTACTGCTGAAGTCATCCCAAATCCATGCATAGTAAACCATAAGACACCACTAATCTGAATACATATGCATATATCTGTCTATAGATATAGATATAAATATATACATAGAGATATAGATATAGATTTCAGATATATATTATATATAAAGGATATAATCATTATATTTTAGTGTATTGAAATATAGAAATTAAAAGTAAAAAGAGAACTTTCCCCATTGTTAGCAATAAAATGTGGAAAAAGACATGCAAGTGTTTCCCAGATGTGAGGTTATCAACATATGAAGGATAAGTCCTGAGGGTTTTCTCATTCTGCTTAACTTATGACTGCTGATGTTAACTCAATGATGTAGAGGCATGAGGCCCTGCATGTTATCCAGGTGAATGGGGATTGATTAGTTGTCCCAGCACTGGAGAAGATGAGGATGGGAAGGAGGAGAATGAAGGATGAATGCCAGCTCAACTTTCAAAGGTGTAAGTGTGAAGGGGATTTGTGCTTTGGAGGCACATAAATGCCATATTACTGATGTATACCATAAAATGTCAGAGTCCATATCAAGCAGCAGAAGGGTAGGACCAGAAGGGAGGCATTTCATACCCACTGAGGTAGGGAGTAGCCTCTTGACACCCACTTCATGATCATAACAAAATAGGAGATTAGATATGCATGTCACCATGGAGGTGGTAGCATTTTCCTCTAAAGACTGGAACAGAATATCTGCAAGACTGGAAGTAGCACACAGAGGCTAGAGCTCAATAATGCCTAACTGCACATTATCAGTCCCATCCCAGAAAGTTGATTATCACCCCAGCAATTGTGGAAGCAAATTAAAAAACTGGGAAGAGAGCTGACGGTCAATAGGTTGGCAAGAAAAAAGAACAAAAAAAAGTAGTAACTTTACAGAAAAGAGTGTGGTCTCTCGCTCATTCTTAGTCTCACATGTTGCATTATCAAGAATTTTTTTTTTTTTTTTTCAATAATAATTCTTTATTTTTCTTTTTTTCTAAATGTTAATACAATACTACAACCTATTTACGATATATACATGAATGCTTCCAACAGTTACATAGAGTCGTTATACATAACTATACACTTCTAAATAGATATTACAGAAAAAAAAGAATAAAAATCTAGTATCAATATAAGGCTTATCTATAGACAACTCCATAGTTAGTCTGTACTTCCCAGAGAAAAGTGGAATGGAACCTTAAGCTAAGACAATGTTAAATATTTTCTCCCATATTTTTGTATTATTTACACTTTTCTTATGATCACTAATTAATAATTTGTGTGCTAAGATATGTTTTATCGCTACACTCTTGAAATTTTCCCATGAAGTCTAGGATGGATTCAACCAATTTGTAGCTATATACAGCTTCATTAACAAAAAAATATTTACGAGTATGATCCTTTGGGATCCATCCAAATTAGTTGGCGGAATATGCAGAATCATAAACTCCCAAGAAAGTGTAGACTGTTGATATCCCATTTTTTGTAGTTGGAATTTCAAAGAATTCCAGAGTTTAAAAATACATTTACAACTCCAGAACATGTGTAAAAGGTCAGCCGTTTGATATATACAATATGGGCATTTTGGTGATTTTTTTGAGTTAAATTTATGTAAAGTGAGACGCGTATAATACGCATTATTAAATATCATCAACTGAGTAAATAATAACTTTTGAAGGGACACTGATTTTAAGGTTAAGTTAATTGCTCTCACTATTTTACTATCTTCAATCATTAACAATTTCTCCTTCCAGTATTTTGATAAAAGTATTTGGTTATTGTATTTCACCTCTTTCATCAAACTATATGACGCTGTTATATATTTACATTCCTGTGTTAAGGTTTGCCATAAGTTTAGGCAAATGTTTAAATCTTCTTCTTTAATTTTGAAATTCCTATTACTAAAATAGCTTATTGATAAGTCCTTTAACTGTCTTATTATAATTAAATACGAGTTAGAGAGATCCATCTCTCTTAGTATGTTATGTATTGAGATACCTAGAAAGGGATATAAATCAAGTATGGTTAAATTACTTATAAGTGGGAATTTCTTAAGGTCTATCAACTGATTACCAATTTTCAAATTTGGGTTTTTATGAAATGGTTGAAAAATCATCATATATTGTAAAAGATTTAGTGAGTTAAACAGACTTTGTACTTATATTATATATATTTTGATATGCTCCATCAAAGCATACATTTTAAGGGTATCTTTGTTTAAAAAAGGTAATGCCTTACAATTAATACCCAGACCAGCAACATGTTTATGATTTAGAATCAACCACTTAGGAGCCCATTTCGAATTGATCCTATCAAAGTTAACTACTCTTAGAAGTCTATTAGCATTTATTATTAAATAATATGTTTCAAAATTCGGTAGTTCCAACCCACCCCTATTTTTCGGAGTCATCAGTTTGTCATAAGATATCCTAACTTTTCTAGGTTCCCATACAAATCTAGCTAATTCTGTATGAAGTTGTTTGAAGAATTTCCTGGAAATTTGAACTTGAGTAGCTCTAAAGGTATATAGTATTCTGGGAAGTATGTTCATTTTAATAATTGAGGTCCTTGCCATTATTGGTAATTTCAGATTATCCCATCTTTTTAAATCAGAGACTATCTGTTCCCAAATTAACTTAACATTATTTACGTAAAAGTCTCTATTATCTGTTGAAAAACAACCCCTAAATATTTTATTTTTTTCTTCGGATTTTACCTGCCCTACCAATGGTAAAAGCGAGAAGGGTGTAGGCGTCTTTAATGGGAATACCTTGGTTTTTTTTAAATTTATTTTGTAATTAGATATTTTTGCAAAGTCTTCCACAGCTTTTAATATTTTCTTAATATCTGAAACAGGTGTTGTGCAGTAAATATTCAAATCGTCTGCAAAAGCAGCCATGGAAATCTTTGTACCATAAATTATTGGAGCATTGTGATAAATATTTTGTTTGATATGTAGAAATAATGGTTCTAAATATAAACTGAATAATATAGGGGATAACGGACACCCTTGGTGGGTACCATTCTTAATTTTAATTCTTTTTGAGAGATTCTTATTAATAACTAGATTTGTATAAGGATTGTTATATAGTTTTTTTAAAGTTAAAATGAATTCTTGCGGTATATTAAAACATGCTAAAATATCAAACAAACATTCTAAGTTCACTCTATCAAAAGCTTTTTAAAGGCCAATTATGAGTGCATATGCATTAAAGTTCCTGTGAGTGGCATAAGAAATCAGTGTATGAAGTGATAACGTATTATCTGTAGTTTGTCTGCCATTTATAAAACTGGCTTGTTCTTCTGATATTATCAGGTTAATTACCTTCTTCAATCTATTAGCCAAAATCGATGTCATAATTTTCATATCTATATTCAAAAGTGAAATAGGTCTATAATTATCCGGTTATGTAAATCAGTATTCTCTTCGTATAAGAATAGTTTTCAAGCATTAAAGTGGTCAGTAATTTTATTGTTAGTTATATAATTAAATACCTGTGGAAGTATTTTCCCCAATATATCACTAAAAGTTTTATAGAATTCTGTGGTCAAACCATCCAGTCCCGGAGCTTTATATGGCTTCAACTTCTTAATTGCATCAGTTATCTCCTCTGAAGAAATTGGTTTAACTAAGTTCATATGAAGCTCATCATCAATCTTCGGAAAGATAATTTTCTGCAGAAAATCATTATTACTCTTATTTATATTTACTTCCTGTTGCTCACCATATACTTGTGAAAATATTAGTTCAAATGCCTTCATGATATCTTCAGTATTGGTATATGTTTTATTATTAAAGTGTATTTCAGAGATTTGAGAAGATATTTTCGATTGATTAATAATACGTGCTAGTGCTTTTGAAGGGGTCTGTATGTGATTGGCGTATTTTACCAGCATTTTCTGCTCATAAAATGATAATTTACTGTTTTGTAGTAAAAAAAGGTCCTTCTGACATTTTAATAACTCCGTTGCAGTTTGTTTACTATAATTCCCAATTAGATCCTGATCCAGTAATTTAATTTTAGTTTCCAATTCTTGTATGTCTCTCACTTGTAATTTCTTGTAATAAGTAGCCTTTTGGAGAAACATTCCTCTAATTTGTGCTTTGGTAGTTGCCCATTCTATGTCAGACGGATGACGGTGTTCCGAAAGATTAGCTAGTAATTGGTTAAAGAACTCCTGAGCTTCTTTTATTACATCTTCTTTATGCAATAGATATGGATTTAATGTCCAATTATAACCTCTAAAACGTATCTTATGACTAGTGTCCTTATTGAAAGTTAATGTGATCCTAGAATGATCCGACAAATGTCGAGCTTGTATGTATATATAGGGATCAAAAAACATTAGTGCGTCTGAAATTAGAAAAAAGTCGATCCTGGACCACATTTTATGACAACTTGAATAAAATGTAAAGTTATTTGCATTCATTTGATTCTTATTGTATTTAAATGGATCATATAATTTAAAATCTGTTTTAAATTCCTGTAGTGCTATCACTGCTTGGTTATTAAAGGACCTATGGGAGCTTGATTTATCTAATTTAGGGTCTTGGTATGTATTCCAGTCACCTCCTATTATTATATAGTAATTATTATATTGATTCAGGATAAAATAAAGTGATGTTATGAAAAATTGTTGATTGGTACATGGGGCATATATGTTAAGAAGTATCACCGGTTTATTGTAAAGTTTGGATACAAGAATCACATAACACCATCTTCCCTCTTTGTCCATTTTAAAATCTAGGATTTTCTCTTGGTACTGACTTAATAATAATCGCCACCCCTGCACTATTAGTTGTCCCTTCCGGGTATCACCTCTCTGATCCATTTCTTATTTTTAAGGGCAGTCCATTGATCGTTAGTCAAATGGGTTTCTTGTAACAAAATAAAACATGCTTTTGACTGGAGGAGTAAATGAAAAATAATTTCCTTTTTTCAAGTTCTGGAAGCCCTTAACATTCCATGAGTCTATTATCCACATACTAAGATTTTTAGAACTTTAAAGTATATTTTAAAATTGAAAGACGATACTAGATTCAGATGTATTAGCACAGTATATAATATCTGGAAGCAATCTTGATGTCCTATCCCTAACCAGTGCCTATCCACTATTCCCCTGGACTAGGACATACATAGGTTTTTTACACTGTATAAACTTCTATTGGTACACATCATTACTAAATATCTGTTCTTTATCTTACAAAATAACACACTAAAAACATGCAAAAAAACTATAATAACTACATCTAACTCTACAAAACCTAACCAAAACATTCCCTACTAAACACTGGTATCTATCTACAGCTCTTGAACACATTATTTAGTTAACACAAATGCTATTCCTTACATGCAGAATTACTATTCTACCTCTCTAATAGCATATATTATTAGTTCTATAATTTGGTTATATTACCCTAAAATATCTAATTATCTTATTTAAATCTAACCTAAACAGATATATGACAGTACTCCTATTAAACAGTAATGTTACTGACTTCAAGATAATACACTATATGTTTAATTTATATTTAAAGCATTAAATTTGACATTGTTTATCTAATCTAATTTATTTAACATTGTGATGACAGCAGCATTGGTGAATACAAGTAGCATTAACTATGCTTAGCAGATACTATATTTAAATATATAAACAATATCTAAATAGCACAGTTCCCAAAACATTCAGAACCACATCAGAAAAATAACCTTCATTTTCCTAGGAATACCAGGATATATTATGTGCTTTTAATTTACTAACTATCCCAGCATTAAAACCCCTTTGTATCTAAACATTTACAGTATTAAAACACAATCTAAAAGCAGGAGAATAAATATTGCAGTACAGTACAATATTATTGGCACATCCACATTCAGGCAAACTACCTAGGAAAACAGAATAACTATGATAACTTTATGTTACTTCTACCATATTAGTTAAATGACACATTTTAACCACTACATTAATATTCAGTTTAAATCCTACCTGAATGAATTCACATTCCCTTTTACAGAAATAAAAGTTGAAACATACATTAAAAGTCCACGAAGCCTCGTTTTACGTTCCCAGTAGGTTCCCCTTCTTCCACAGAGCTCTATCTACCTCCTGGTCATGAAATCTTGTCTTCAAATTCGCGAAGGGGGCACCATTACGCGGACGGACTTCCGGATGTGCCACAACGAAAGCGGACCCTCAGCAGCATCTAAAGGACTTCCTGTTGCCTCACGAAGGAACACAGTTCGTAGAAGCTGTAAAAGTTCGTGGAATCTTCGTAAACAAGCTGGACCTGCAAAAAAAAACTAGTTAATTATTAACCAAGGGGCCTGGTGAAGAAGAAAGAACAAACAAAGGATTTTGGACCCTCGAAGTATAGTAGGCATGGAATCCCAGTATCCACGTTGTTGTAAACAGACTGAATGTTCCAGTTAAGCTTCCGAAGTTGGGAGGGATTTGAAAATCTTCAAAAAGGTAAGTTTTGCTTCTTTTTTTGTAGAACTGGAATATTTGTATCCATCAACTGTAAAAATTAATGTGTTAGGGTATTTCATCTGGAATTTAATATTCTTTTCAATAAGGAACTTGCAGTATAGAGCTAATGCTTGTCTGGCTTGTCTTATTTGCAATGGTAAATCCTGTCCCATAGAAACTCTATTATTTTGCCACATAACATAACCTCCATTCTTTTTAACAGTTAGAATTATTTTATTTACATCCTGGTAATTGAGAATTTTGACATAAACCGGTCTAGGAATATTTGAGGCTTGTGTTTCTCTGAGAGCTCTATGGGCTCTATCTATAACAATTTGCTTAGCCATATCAGAGTCCTTGAACAATGTTTCCAGTATTTGTATAATGGTAGACATTAAATCATTATATTGAATAGTTTCAGGAATTCCTCTAATAATTATGTTGTTCCTTCTGGATCTTGCCTCCAAGTCCAGAATCTTGTTTTGTATAGATTGAATGTCCAGGTCATGAATATTTGTTTTTTTTGTAAGCAATGTTATTCTGTCCTCATTTTCGGATATCCTAGCTTCTGATTTATCTATCCTTTCAAGAATTTGACTGCATGTGGCACCAAAAGAAAGTACCTGGTTTGAAAGTTCTTTTAAAGCTTCTTGTATGGGCAACAAAGCAGTTTTGATGTCTTCCATGTTAGCCAGTTGATCCGGTTTATTTGTCATTCCAGCTTTTAAAAGTTCCTGTTGTTTTACAGTTTTCTGCCTTTTGATGGTTGAATCTTTTTCTGGTGACTGCAGTGCTGATAATTTGGTTTTAGTTGTTGTTGTTTCCATGCTTTTTTCCTCTTTTGACATCGTGAAACAGAAGTCAGACAGATCCTTTGTTTAATACTCTTTTCAGAGTCAGGCAGACAATCAGCTCTAATCCTGTGAATTTAATTAGTTTCCTTCTGTTCTTTTACCTCTCAGGCAATATTTGATTGTAGTAGAATAGTTATATCCAACGATTAATACAAAAAATCTTGTAGTATAATCTCAGGGTTGATTTTTATTCCGAGTATCTGGAGAGCTGTAGATGTACAGTGTCTACAGAATGGCGGCCATCTTTGTCTCCACATTATCAAGAATTTAAAATCAGTCATTCCTGAAGTATATGACTTCCTTGAACTGAAAGCATGTTTTAAGCCAATAGAACTAAATAAATCCTCTTTTGAATATAGGCAATCTGCTTGTTTTGTAAAATATTTAGATATGCTCCCCTTTAATAAATGTTTTAAACAAGGCTTAAGTAAGTGTATTAAATCAAATAACAGAAACAAAATGTAGATCTGCATTTCAAATATTATTTAAAAAATATAGAGGTATGCCC
Source organism: Protopterus annectens (assembly GCF_019279795.1). NCBI lineage: Eukaryota > Metazoa > Chordata > Ceratodontiformes > Protopteridae > Protopterus > Protopterus annectens. The sequence continues at coordinate 930,837,929 of NC_056732.1, read as the reverse complement.
CAGGAATTAAATTTAAAGAGATCCATTTCTGAATTCACAGATGTAATTAGCTTTAATTGTATTAATTCAATTAAACATGAGTCCTGAGAAGGAAACTTTTCATTCTTGGGTAAAAAAAATATGAAATTAAGTAATATTTCTTCTTATGCAAACTGGAGTCCATATATGTTTAATAGATCCAAACAAATAAAACTGTCATGAAAAGCCAAATGCAAGTAGAGCAGTTATACTGTTAAAATTCCATAAATTAGTAACTAAATAAGATTATGTTATCAAAAGTCCACTAATGTGGCAGAAAACTTCTTTGAACTGGGATAGTCACAAATGTGTGTGCAATTGGTGAATCTGGAGTAGATATGAAAAAATGTGGCACCTTATGCATAGTGCTTAACCACATCTGCAAATAGCAAACTACAGGAAATCCTAATTCAATAGCAGATCTTTAGAAGAAGATCCAGCATTTGTTGGCCTCTATAATAGGCTATCCACTTTCTGACTAAGGACTGTCCCAAAAATGCATATGTAATGTAGAATAACATCATCCAGGTAAGTGAAACATCTTCGTATGATGACTAGTAAGCACAACATTATTAATTCAGCTAAAGGACAATTACATTTCTAAGTAAACAGTCTCAAACAATACTATAAAAGTATCAAACAACAAAATGAATAAAGCAATTAACTGAAAGATAACTGGCTAAATCTATGCATTAGTAGTAAAGATGATGATGATGATAGATAGATAGATAGATAGATAGATAGATAGATAGATAGATAGATAGATAGATAGATAGATAGATAGATAGCATAGATACATAATTAACTATTATGATCATTGTAAGAATTAATAAGACTGAATTATACTGTAATTAACTGGAAACAACTGAAATGAGACTGAAACAAAAGGTCTTTATCTGTTAATTACCCAAACTCATGCTGAACAGGTGCCAGTCTCTCCTTTATGGCTCAAGTCTTGTGTACTTTTCAGAATGAATTCTCCAAACACTGTAGTTCTTTTAATAAGGCTTTATTAGCTGTTCAAAATATCCAAATACTGTCTTCATTAACAGTGCTGATAAACAATAACAATCTGTAGAAATACTGGGATGCTGATTAGTATCCAAAGTTACTGCATGTCATATTCTGATTGTCATGAAGAACATAAACTAGAATAGTTTTTATTTGACCTGACTTCTGTACTCAGGTTTGAGTGTCTGTATTGTAGCTTAGTCTTCTCTGTAACGACAGGTCAAACAAACCAACCTTAACTGAACTGCTATCCTGAGCACAACATATTACATTGCATCAGTCTAGTAATTTTCCTTTGTAAACCACATTCACTCTCACTAACCTTGGTCTCAAGCCTTGTTTTGTATGTGCTTCATTTAACATTCCATTAAGGAACATACTGCAACTGGCAAGATTGTATCTTTCCCTTGAGCAAAGAACATTCTGTATTTTCTGCACATTTTATGCTTACCTTTACTTTCTAATAAACTGTCCTTCTTTGAAACTGAATGCATACATGTCTGACACTACATATTTTACCTTTTAGTCTGCATATTGCCTAATAACTACTTTAAAATGGAGGTCCCTAATCTAACAATCATACATTGTAAAAACATTGTTAAATGTTTGGGTACTAGCGTTTGGCAATGCTCCATTAATAAATGAATCTATATTATCAGATACTAAAACAATTACAGTTAATATCAGCCACAGTGAAAACAGCTTAGTTAACTCCAGCCCTTACATTTACCCACAAGATCTAGCTTCATTCATAGAAATAACAACTTCAACCAATCCTTCAGTCATTCATATTGATATAAAGATAGAAATAAAACATGTGGGAGATGGAACTAGCATAGCACTTAACCACTTGCCGAAATGTGACTACATATCCTTCCAAAACTATTATTATTTGGTTATAGAATGATTGTTCTACAGTGACTCAAAGCAGCATATACATTTTGTGAAGCTTGATTTGTTAAACACGGCCTTCAGAATACCTGATACAACATCAACGTACAGAAAGTAAAGCACATGATGTCAGAATACTGAGCCAAAGTCTCTTCATTTCCTACCAGTGCAGAATTAGGAACGATATTTACAACCAATATTCAAATGTATTTGTTTATTTTGTTTAATTTTAAGTATTTATATTTGCTAACCAGATAGGAGGATTTGTCAACTTCAAGGTAAGGCCCAGACTCTTTAGTAGAGGAAGAGAATATCCGACACAGACAACAACATATCAAATTATAGTAGCATATCAAAAATAAAGATAACATGTATAGAATACAAAAGCATCTGGTTAATATGGTTTACAACAGTGTTTTGAAGAGTGCTAGAACACAATTATGTCAACAATGCTTTGAATGGTGGAATACAATATCGATATAGCACTTGCAAGTTGTAATGTGGATAAGTATAAGAACTGCATAGAGCTATTGTTTTTTTTTTCTTTAATGTAGCAACATAAACATACAGCATATATATGAAGAGAAACTTATTTCAGTTTAGTTATTCCTCTATTCCCTTGAAAGCAATGGCATTTTCTTCTTTGCATACATTCTCCTTAAGCATGCTTTTAAATGATCCCAACTAAGAAATGCATTGCAGAAACTATTGAATCCTAAGGGGAGTCAGCTAGCTAGGTTATATCACTTCTAATGTACAACCTGATAGAGGAGAATAAATCTATTATTGTGTCATTTAACATCATTTAAGTCCACCATCATCTCTCATGAAAACTATAATCCTTTATCTGCTTTGGAAGAAGAGACATTAAGCTCAACATCACTTACTTAAGTAGCTTACATGATTAAAATAAGAAAAAAAAAATACTCCTACAAGGAATTGTACACACTGTTGAAACCCATGACATCAGAAAGAGTTTCTCATTGATTTAAACGATATGTCAAGGAAAATGCTGTACTTTTAGCCACCCAATAAGCAGTTAACATGACATACAGAAGGTAATTGACAGCAAAATTTCATAGGCTGGTTAAGTAGAGAAAATTGAGCAGATATATTGTTAATAAATTCAAAAAATAGTAATAGGAAATGAATGTTTTTATAACTTGGAACTGCAGTCCTCTAGTATATCAAAGTCTAGTGTCATAAACTCTGGGAATTATCCTTTTATTTCACAGGTGTTACCACTGATTACAAGTGCCCAAAAGTTGAAATAGTTGCATTGTACATTTCTGTTTGTAATTTATAATCTAGGTTAGAAGACATAAAAGCCTGTATTCATTGTCTACCAACAGGGATATCTCAATAAAAAGGTTTTTAATTTGGAAGACTGTCACAATTACGTGCTTCTTAAATTAAACCATATGAATAAATCTTCAGCCTCCTTTAGCAAATCCTTTATATACTTAGAATGAAATCAAGAAGAGGCACTATCATAATAAAATGCCCTAATTTTATATCTCTCTATCTATATATAGCTATCTCTCTCTCTCTCTCTCTCTGTGTGTGTGTGTGTGTGTGTGTATATATATATATATATATATATATATATATATATATATATATATATATATATGCATAGGTTCATAGGTCCATAGATAGGTACTAGGCTATCGGCCCAAGGGCCTAAGTAAGCCTAGCCAACAAGGTTCCCTGGCTTACGCCATCCAAGAAAGTTATTTTCCTGTGCCCCTGTCAAGCAGAGCAACAGAAGTGATCCCCGGGGTGTATTTCCTATTTCCCATCCACTCATCAAGATTTTTCTTGAAGAGTGCTAATGAGGAACTTTGCTTGACATAGATGGGTAGCTTTTACCAGAGTATGGGAAGTCTCTGGGGCAGGAATCTATCTCTCCAGCATGTCCTGTTTATTGTGGTGACAAGGTTTAGGTCCCTAGAGCATGTAGCTTGGAGGGATTGAGATTTCTTTAGGTGTAGCATGTCCAACCGCTCTGGGTTTGACATAGCTTTATATGTTAGGCAGAGATCACCATGAAGTAGGCGATCTGCTATGGAGTAAAGCTGGAGTTTTTTGAGACGGTCAGTGTAGGGCATCTGTTTGAGGCCAATAATCCTCTTTGTGAGGTACTTCTGTGGCCTTTCCAGCTGCTGAAGATGTCTTGTGAGGTACATTCCAAAAGGGGCGTTGTACTGTATAATGGGTCTAATGAGTGTCGGGTAGAGGGGAACAAAGACATCTTTTTTCCTGGTTGAGAACCCTTTTGTGATGAGTTTTGCCATGCAGAAGGATTTCCTAACTACTGTGGCAATGTGATTATCAAAGGAGAGACTACTGTCCACCTGGGTCCCAAGGTCTCTTATCACACATTCGGCGTTAAGTAGACTGCCGCTTATGTGGTCGTTCATGGGTGCAGAGTTTTTACCAAAGGGGATGACAATGCACTTTTTGGCATTGAGCTTGAGCCCATGGCTCTGACACCAGGAATCTGCCTCAGTGAGGCTCTTCTGTAGGATGTCCACATCATTTGGGGACTTGACTATGGCTCCTAGTTTGCAGTCATCTGTGAACTTCGTTAGCCAAAGACCTTCTGTGTCAGCCTGTACTTGAGAGAAGTAGATACCAAACAGGAGAGGTCCCAGGACTGAACCCTGTGGTACTCCTCTTGTCACCGGTTTGAAGTCAGATTTGGAGTCTGCAACATTTACAGTGTGGGTTCTGTCAGCGAGCCAGTTGGCAACCCATCTTGTGATGTAGGGATTTATACCTAGTTTAGTGAGTTTAGCTATAATTCCAGAATGGGGGATAGTGTCAAAAGCCTTGGTGAGGTTAAAATAGGTGGTGTGAACCACCTTCCCCTCATCTGGGTGACTGCCTCAAAGAAGTCGATAAACATATTTATTTATTTATTTGCATTGGTTTACCAGGAAAGTACAACTGGAAGCAGGTCCTTTTTCAGTGGAGGCCCAGGGAGAAAAGGTCCACAGAACAATAAATGAGCAGCAGAGTGCATGAAGAACAATTGAATATACATAAAATAGCAAATAATACATACTGCAGCAAATATTAGCTATACATACATTATGAAACATAGTAATGAACGGATATACTAATATCTAGCTAAAGGCTAGGAATAAAGGTAGGATGTATATTCATAAAGTACTAAGCTCAAACATATTCTGTTCTAAACTCATATACCTAAATCGTATATACAAATATTGCACTAAACTCAAGCATATATAAAGCAGACACTCCACATGAAGGTGGAACAAGCTAGAAGGGCTAATGGGATAGAAGGGGAAGATGGAGGAGTAAGAGAGGAGACTGAGTGAGTAGTATATGTGGTAGTGAGAGGAAGCTAGGTGTAAGTCAGTTGGATATGTATTTGGAGTTGAGATGAAGTGAGGTAGTTAAGAGTGTTATAACAAGTCTGAAAGACTGAGTGCGGAGGGAAGGGGAGGGTAAAGGGTGAGTCAGAGCATGCAGAGGAAGGAATGCAATGATCAGACTGTGTGAGGCATGGTGGCTAGGGGAGGGGAGAGGAAGGGGAGATAAAAAGGAGGGTTACTCATCGGCACTGGTGCATGGGCATAACCAGAGACTTTTTAAGTGACTTTTTAGTCGAGTCTTGAAGTAATTGCAAGAAGGTAGTGTGGTTATAGGGAGGGGGAGATTGTTCCATAATCAGGATATGACGCAGGAGAATAGTGTTTCTCCCACTGATTTCTTGGGTTTGGTCACTAGAAGTAGATTTTTGCTGCTGGAGCGTAAAGGTCTAGTGGAGCAGTAGGGCTGGCGAAGGTTTTGAAGGGATGGGAATTTAAGAGGATGGCTTACTAACTTAAGGTTTTGAAGGGATGGGAATTTAAGAGGATGGTTTACTAACTTGTGGGCAAGGGAGAGTTCATTCAGGTGAAGAAGTTGAGGAAGTTCAAGCCAGTCAAGTTCTCTGAATGAGTGGTGGCTGCAATAAGATGCACCAGTGGCAAACTTAGCAATTTTATTGTACCAAGCCTTGAGCTTGTTTATGTCTGCCTAAGGTAGGCAAGTATAGGAGAGGCATAGAGTAAAGAGGAGATTAGGTGGGAATTGGCAGCAGAAATTCTGGCTGTCTTGGTGAGGAATTGTTTGTTTCTGTACAATGCACCTAGCTTTTTGTGAGCCTATTTAATGGTAAGAGAAATGTGAGTGTCAAATCTGAGATTGTTATCGATCTCAACAACAAGTAGTTTTGTGTGTTCTTTTGGGGAGATGACGGTATTATCTTTGGCTAGAATATTAAAGTGGGGGATAATTGGTTTAGATTTAGTAGGTTGGAAGATAAAGAGTTTAGTTTTGCTCAGACTGAATAATAACTGGACATTAGATAGCCAGTTTTCTACAGATGAAAAGGCTTCCTGTGTGATCTTGTGAAGTTCAGGTATAGTTGGGGCTGAGCAGATGAGGGTGGAGTCATCTGCATACTGTATAAGAGAAGCATGATTGGTGGCTGTGAATAGATCATTGGTGAAGAGTGAGTATAGTAGTGGACCAATGATGGAGCCTTGGGGAACATTGAGTGTTACAGGAATTCGAGGAGACAGATCATTATGCCAGACAACTGATTGCTGATGGCCAGTTAGATAGCTGTGAAACCAGTCAGTAGCTGATTGGGAAAAGGATAGGTTGGTGAGAACAGAGAATAGTCATTTGTGTAAGACCATGTTAAAAGCCTTTATCCAGAAATATAGCAGAGGAGAACAGGCAATTATTTTTATGATGAAGGATAGCATTAGTTAAAGAGAGAAAGGCAGTAGTATTGCCGTGTATGGTCTGAAGCCATGCTGGGTGTTGGAGAGGAGGTTATTAGCTAAGAAACAGTCTAAGACATGAGAATGGATGCATTTCTCAAGTATCTTGGAAAGTGGAGAAAGGATGGCTATGGGGAGATAATTGGAAAGTTCAATGGAGGAGCAACCTTTATTGGAGGGGAATGATGTGGGATATTTTCCACAGTGTGGAGACATGGCTTTCTGATAAGGACCAATTAATTAAGATAGAGACTGAATAAGCTAAGGCTTCTGCTGCTATTTTTAGGTATTCAGAGGGATACTGTCAGCTGCAAGTTTTGTAGGCTAAGTTTCAATAGAAGTTTTTTTATATAAGAGGTAGGCACTGATGAAAAAGAAAAGACTGTGGGCAGAGTATTTGGTTTTGATGTAGGGAGGGTGGGTAGAGGGTTTTGTTGTTTAGTCAAAGACAGAATGGTTTTAGTAAAGTATTTATTGAATGAGTCAGCAATACTGCTGGAGGAAGGGGGTGTGGTAGGTGTGGGGGGGGGGGGGTTACTTTACCTTGGTAGAGAATGGAGTTTATTGTGGACCAGAACTGCTTAGGGTTGTGATGGGAGGAGTTTAGGGCAGACTGATAATATTGGGTTTTATCTTCTTTTATTTGCTTTTTGACCTTGTTTCACAACTCTAGGAATGACTGTCTAGAGAAGGGGGGGTTTGTTAAGCTCCAGTTCTCCCAGGGATTATCTCTGATTTTCATTAGTGCCCTGGTGCTTTTTTGTAGCCAGGGGAAGTACTGTGCTTTGATTCTGGCATTTCTTATGGGGACATGTGTGTTTAGGATGTTTAGGAAGGTGCTATTGAAGCAGTGGATGGCTTTATCCAGACTGTGGTACTTTAGTGGTATCAGATCACATTTTTGAAGGGATGAGATAAAGGAGAGATAGTTGAAAATTACCTTATTTTGGATTTGCCTATAGATAATGGGTTTAGCACAATTTAAGTGGTATCTAAGAAAGAACGTTGGAGTGTGGTCATTGAGGCTGTCTGATAAACAGCCAGCTAAGTTTAAGTGGGGAGGTCTTTACTGACTAATATCCAGTTGAGAGCAGTATGGTAGTTAGAGTTTTTATTTATCGGGGTAGGTGACTGTATAAGTTGAAAGAAACCATGAATGTTTAGGTCCTGGGCTGGATGATTGTTACTACAAGGTAGCCAGTTGATATTAAAATCACCTAGGATTATGATTTCCTGGGGTAGGGAATGGTTATCCCACTTAAGAATGTTTTCCAGGGAAGGGATGCTTTGGCTAGGTGGGAAGTAGCATCCTATGGTGTTGATTGTTTTATAGCTATATATATATATATATATATATATATATATATATATATATATATATATATATATATATATATATATATATATATATATATATATATATATGTATATATATATATATATATATATATATGCATATATATCTATATATATATATCTTCTTTTGGCTTTTCCCAGTTAGGGGTCACCACAGTGGAACTCCGGTCTGCTAATGATTGGCAGTAGATTTTTACGGTGCCGATGTGCCAGCCCGACGCCCAACCTTCAATGAAGGCACGCCCATTCACACATGTCTTTCGAAAGTCACTCGACCGTGGGGAGGACATGCAGACTCCACACAGAAAGAGTTCCAGGAACCTTATTCTGTCCTAATTTGGTTTACTTAAATATAACTTATATCTACTTTTATTTTGTTAGTTATTGTCTGATGGACTGACTGACTGTACTGCATGTATATGCTGAAATCTGCTATTGACTACAGAAAACACCTACCCACTAAAAAACATCAAACTGTTTGCACTAACAATGATATAATTAGAACTGTAAGTCACATTATATAATAAGGAAGAAACAGGACAGATGCTTAGCCTATAGTAAATACAAACACATGCTTACTATACTTAATAAGCATAGCTACACTGAAGTAACTACAGTAAAATGTATTTCATAAACAGAAACCCCAGTTTATATGATGACAGCATAATTACAACAAAAAATAAATGGTAACAAAAAACTTTGAAGAAACAGCTGCACTCAAGGCTGCACCTAGGCAGGAAGTGAGACATACTGAATTAATGGGCGGTACTGTTAAGAAAGCAGAACAAGCTTGATTGTCTTGTTTCAATTTGTTACAGTAATATTCAACCAAAGTAACAATATACACAGATTACCAACACTAAAACAAATGAATCAAGTCAAAAGGGAGAACTGTTCACATCAAAGGCTGAAGCAGTAGTTGCTATTCCACCTGATGCAAAGTTATTCTTTGTACTTCCTGCTAACCAAGGATCCTAGCAAATCAGGTAGACAAAATAAACTCAAATCATCATACATTTAATACATACAAGCTTCTAAAACTGTCTGTTTGAATCTTGTCAGCTCCTGAGGTATTTCAAAGAGCAGTGGTAGAGATGACTAAAGACCTAAGAGCTTTTGTCAGTATAACCTGATCTTCTGGTCTGGTGTTCTGCTATACGACAGCATGACCTGCAACTAATCTAGACTGAAACAAAAATGCTTAATGTTAAACAGAAGTAAGTATCAAAACTACATATCTACTCTTTAGTACATGGGATGCTTGTTGCCTTCTGAATGTCTTATACCAGAACCAGATAAAATAAGAATAATTGTGGGCACATAGGTGGATATATAAAATGATCATGATAAAGCATCTATTATATATTTACATTGTATGGTACAATATCTTCTAAATGAATTTCAAACTTGTCAGATATAACATTATCACCTAGCAAGCTACTATAGAATGCATTACTTGATTTTGGTCAATGGACCAAGAAAATAATTTTGAAATGCTAACAATGCTAGCTATAAAAACTCTTGCATTGAAAATATATGATGTGATATATATATATATATATATATATATATATATATATATATATATATATATATATATATATATATATATATATATATATATATATATATATATATATATATATATATATATATATATATATATATATATATATAGATATATGCATACATATACATAGATATAAATATATTCATAGGTTCATAGGTTGGTACTAGACTATTGGCCCTAGGGCCTATATAAGCCTAGCCATAACAATTCCCTGGCTATTTCTTCCCAAAATATTTACTTCCCTGGACCCCTGTCTAACAGTGCAACGTACGTAATCCCCTGGGTGAATTTCCTATCTCCCATCCAATTGTCAAGGTTCCTTTTGAAGAGGCCCAAAGAGGTGCTCTGCTTGACATGTATGGGGAGTCTATTCCAGAGTCTGGGGTGTCTCTGGGTCAGGAACCTATACCTCCAGCATGTTTTGTTCATTGTGATGACAAGATTTAGAGCCCTGGAGCGTGTGGCTCTGAGGGATTGAGATTTCTTTAAGTGTAGCATGTCCAACAGCTCTGGGTTTGACATGGCCTTGTGTGTTAAGCAGAGATCGCCTCTGAGTAGACGATATATGACAGAGTATAGCTGGAGTTTTTTTAGATGGTCAGCATAGAACATCTGCTTTAGTGAGGTATTTCTGTGGGCTTTCCAGTTGTTGCAGATGTCTTGAGAGGTACATACCAAATGGGGCATTGTATTCTATAATGGGTCTAATGAGGGATGAGTACAGTGGGACAATGACCTCCTTTTTTCTGGATGAAAAGCCCTTAGCGATGAGGTGTGCCACATAGAATGATTTTCTGACTGTTATGGCAATGTGGTTATCGAAGGTGAGACCACTGTCCACCTGTGTCCCTAAGTCTCTTATCACACTTTCTGTGTTTAGTGTACTGTCACCTATGTGGTAATTCATGGGTACATGTTTTTTCCCAAAGGGGATAACTATACATTTCTTGGCATTGAGCTTGAGCCCATGACTCTGACACCAAGCATCTGTTTCTGTAAGGCCCTTTTGTGGAATATCCACATCATTTGGGGATTCAGTAATGGCTCTCAGTTTGCAGTCATCTGCGAACTTTGTTAGACAGAGTCCTTTAGTGTAGGCCTGTATTTCAGTGAAGTAGATGCCAAACAAGAGCGGTCCCAGGACTGAACCCTGAGGTACTCCACTTGTCACTTGTCTGGAGCTGGATTTGGAGTCGGCTACTTTTGCAGTGTGGGTTCTGTCAGTAAGCCAGTTGGCAACCCATCAAGTGATGTAGGGATTAATGCCCAGCTTAGTAAGTTTATCTATGATTCTGGAGTGGGGAATGATGTCAAAGACCTTGGCGAGGTCCAGATAGGCTGTGTGGACTGCCTTACCCTTGTCCACAGCTCTGAAGATGGATTCAAAGATGTCAGTCAGGTTCAGGAGACAAGATTGGCCCTTCACGAACCCAAACTGGGTGGGGTCCAGTGTTTGAAGGTTGCCAATGTCTTTGTTTATAAGTTCCATGATAATAAGTTCCATGGCCTACCAGATCAGGCTCGTCAGACTGATGGGGCGGTAGTTCCCAGGATCCAAGGTGGATCCCCCCTTGTGGAGTGGGATAACTGTAGCTGTGGGTCACTCAGTGGCATGAAGCCTGAGGTGAGGCTATGATTAAACATGACACTTAGATGAGGTGCCAGTTCATTTTGTAGGTCATGTAGTACACAGCCCGGGATGTCATCTGGTCCCATGGATACTGTATTCTTAGCTTTGGAGAGGGCGTTTTTTATCTGTGTGGTCCTTGTTACCAGAATTTGTCAATCTTTCGGCATTGAGACGGGCCATTTAGGGGGTGAGAGGGGGGTGAAGTTGGCACTGAATCAATCTGTCAGGATATTGGCAATATCCTTGGGATCAGTATATTTAATGCCATTCTGTTGTAGCTCAGAGCAGATCGGAACATTGTCATTTAGATTTTTGACATAGCTATAGAATGCCTTGTGGTTATCTTTGGAATCTTTGGCAATTTCGTAACTAATGCATACACACACATACACACACACACACACACACACACACACACACACACACACACACACACACACACACACACACACACACACACACACACACACACACACAAACACAGACATACACATACACATACATCTTTGTAAATATGAACTGACTGTGATAGTGGAGGCATTATTTTCAGATTGCTCATGTTTTCACTTGAATTTCTCTGTTCTTCATTTTAAATTGTGAAGTAGTATTGTACTGCATGTGCAAGTTGATCTATTATAATGTTCATTTAGTGTGGCACTCCACAATCTGAAATATAGTAGACCATGATGGAATGAAATTAAAGAGACAAACAGCGGGGCAGATAAAGATTGGTTGGTTTATTCTGTCTTGTCCTTTTGGCTTCTCAACATGTTATCCCTTTGACAGGTTTGAAAAACAAAAATAAATCAAATTAGTGATAGCACAGAAAAGTTATCTCCCTAAAGTAGATACTAATGTCATGACTGTTTGTCTGAGGGTCTTTGTTTTTCCAACAAGAGGCCTATTTTCATTTTTATTATCTTATTTTATCTTATTTGCAACAGAAAGTCTATTTACTAATCCATGCTCCTTCTTCAAGAAGTCTTTCTATAGAAAATTAATTATATATGTTCCCATAGCACCTCTCTTTTCAAATACCCTACACTAAGCTTTAACATGGTATAGCTAGATCACTGATGTTTTCTAGTATAATAAGCTACTCAATGAACATGTAACAGGCCTAAGCAGCTAGTGGGTTTTACCTAACTGAGCTTGGATGATGATATTACTTATATACTTGAAGTTGAACTATCTGTTATGACATTCACATTTGTGTGCTGGAGTGCTACACTTTTGTTCTGAAATCAGGAATAAACAATAAACTTTTTAAGTTCTTCCCTGTATCTTAACATAACTTATGTGTAATTAAGAAGCTTTTGTAGTGCATGGTGCACACTGATTATACTCCAATATTCAGAAAAAGACAAACCAGTTAAATAACAGATTAATGCATGACCCAACCTTAACAAATATTAAGCACCCCCTAGTGAAACTTGTTGAGGTTGGATCCCAAGCTAGGCAGTACAATTTGCATGTGCTGACTAGAGCAGCAGAGCAAAACATTTGTTTCTGCCTGCTGTGCAGACTATTAACAGGTCCCTAAGTTCCTATTAAAAAAAAATAAGAGATGTTTCTGAATAACATGATATGAGTTTACCTGGATAGTCTGAAGAGTACAAATGCTGAAATTCAAATATATGTCATTATTTGGAGACTTCATGTCTCAGTGGTTCATCCATAAAACACATATTTTCTGAGGAACAGACCAAAAATATGAAGCAATAATCTGAATGTCCAGTGAAAATCAAGACAGTTGAGAGAGGGGGGAGAGAGAGTAGATAGCCAACTGAGAGCAGTGAATTTTGAGAGCTCCATAAACTAGTATAATAATATAGGAACATTGTATTATTTTTCAAATTTAAAATGTCAGAAATCTATATATAAAGTGCTAAACTACATAAATATCAATTTTGGTGGAGTTATACAAAAATTTTCCTGTCAAGTAACTTGGAGATATATTGAGTCACTGAATATGAACAACTCAAGGAATTCTCATCCAGATGCTGCTTTGAAAAAAGAACTGCAATTGATGACATCTACCTTACAGGAACTATCTTTGAAGATGGATGGCTTTTAAAAATGACTTAGAAAACCTCAAATTAAATTCTCAAAAACAGACTGATACTCTTAAGGAACTTTTACAGCAACACCATACAAAAATAACAAATATAGAGACTTCTCTAAATGATACTGGAGGGAGACTCAAAGAGGAAGAATTCCAAAAAGAATCTCTGCTTAAACAGACTACAATGGCTGCTTAACAAAATAGATGACTTAGAAAACAGGGAAAGGAGAAACAACGTAAGGATCTTTAGTCTGCCTGCAAACACTGTAGGTGAAGACATTATTTCATTCTTAACAACCTGAATTCCTGAATTTTTAGACTTGAAAGAGGGACTTTCATTTGGAATTGAAAGGGAGCATAGAGCACTGAGGAAACCTGCTTCTATCTCAACAAATGCTCCACCTAAATTCATAGTTATAAAATTTCTTTCATTTCTGGATAAGGAACTAATATTAATATCTGCTTGGAGAAGATCACCCTTAAAATACAATCAAAGCCTGATAATGATTATTCTTCTAGAATACTAGAACAAAGGAAAAAAGTCTGGCCAATAATAAAACTGTTGAAATAAAACAACATTAAAGCACAGCTGGCTTTTCCAGCCAAGATAAAAATACTTTTTTGCCAATGAGATGAGAACCTTTAATGACTTAGATGAAGCTACTATATTCATCAAAAACAACATAATGTCTATCCCAAAAGAAATGGAATAGATGGCCCCTACTCTTAAAAGAATAAAAGAAACAAATCCTTGGACTGATGTTAGAAAGAAGAAACAAAAAACTGATTCCAAGATAGCTGTCCCAAAAAAATAACTCTTACAACTCCATCTCTCAAAGTATCAACTGATGTGGTACATCGCTTGTCATCGGTTTTTATTTAAAAAAAAAAAAGAGGGTTTGTTAAACAACTGAGAAACAGTAATGATTTATTCAGAATATTAAAAGAGTCCAATAATTCTTCACAAACAATGGTAGGTCAAGATGGGCTACTATTTACATTATACTTAAGCCAAACAAAGCAGCATATAATACAAACATACACATTTCTATTCTCCTACTTGAACTCAATGAATACTTATCTTGTTCATTTTTCATTGATTTTACTTATAATAATTTAAGTAATTAATTAACTAATTCAACAAGGTACCATTCATTAGAGTCCAGACTCAAATGTAACAAATTAACATCATATATAATAGCAGTAACAGTAGAGTGTTTTGAAAAAAAAATGCTGTCATGGACACTAATGCCTTCTTCAGTTAAAGTATGATTTAGAAATGTCGTGTATATCCTGGTTAAATAAAAATAGCAAGCTCTTAGTACAGATGTCATAATTGTGCTGTCTAAATATAGTTAATATCAATTATGGCAGGTATCATGGCTTCGAGTGCTGTTTGATTAAGCGTGGCATGGTGTGTGGGGATGCAGTTGTCTGGCAGCTGTTGTATGTTGCCATTTTCATCTCTGGGAAGCTGTGGGTTGTGGCTTGTGATCGAGGTTTACTGATGCTTGTGTATTAGGAAGAGACATTTGGTGTTTTAGCCTGGATCCAGGGGAAGGGGGTGGATAATACTATGATTTGGGATATTTTGGAAGAGAATAGTTTGTTTATACATCTGCTGAGTGAGAGGTAGGAAGGCTCGAAGAATGTGTTATCTCTTGTTTGGATTTTTTTTTTTTTTTTTATGTTTGCTCTCCGTTCTTTTCCTGGCTGCTGCCTCACTGAAAGGGAGGGAATTTAGGCTTGAAGTTGCAGTGAAGTGAAGCTTTTCTTCAGGTGCATCACGAACCTCTGGTATGCAGTACACAGACACACTAACAGAAACAGATGCTAACAGGTTGCTATAGTAACTGAGACAGAGTGACGATAATGCTTAAAGGCTCTGAGGAGCCTCCGAGATTATTCTCGGCAATGAAGTTTTTGTTATTTTTAAAATATATATATATATATATATATATATATATATATATATATATATATATATATATATATATAATAAAAGACCTGTTTTAAACCACATGTACACATATTCATGGTCTCCCAACACTTCATTTAGCTCATTAAGTTGACTCTTGATAAAAATAAATAAATAAATAATAAGAGCAATTTTATATTTAAAATGTATTTTGGTCTAAACACATTAAGGACTTACATAAGAGTGGAAGTCTGAGTTATTGTGAAAGACTAAGAGCACTTGGTCTTGTGCAGTACCCTTTGCACTGGTCTGGGAAGTGAGCTTGCTGAGATGGGTTGGGCATATGGGGATAGCCGATTCTAGGGGTGTTTGGGGTTGCTGGGAAGTGCTAGTGAGTCATCAGATTTCCTTTGTGGAAATATCTGTGGGAGTGGAATGTGTATTGAGTGGTTCACTGGCAGAGTGGCCACTGCATGGAACAGGCTGGTAAAATGGAACAGGACAAATATTGGTTTGGATATTTTAAGAAGAGTCTGGAAACACACCACATGAACTAGTGAATGGTATTCTGGCAAAACTGGATGGGGATTGTTGCCCGTGCTTCAAGTACGGATATGTGTGCATGTAAGGATAGAAATATACTTATAAAAAATAAGAAACTAGAAGTGTCTCATAATTTAAAGTCTATGGGCTGTACAAACATGCTTGGAAGGAGCTAATAATAAGAATAAGCATTGTAGCTTGTGGTCTCTCAAATAACTAAGCAACAGCCAAAAAACAAACAAAAAAAAAAAACAGACAATAGTTATGTAATGTATGATTTTAGTAAATCTAGACATAAAATATATAATCATCATATAAGATGAAGCAGTCTGATGAAATTTAAATATTAAAGACATGTTTTAATAACATGGGCTTGTGTTTAATACTACTGTCTTAACTTGTCATAAATGACATACACTACACTGAACATCAAGGGGAATCATGATGATTTTCTTATATAAGTAAATATGCATAATGATTTGTGTAATTACTTTAACTTGAATTATAGTTTTTGTAACCCATCTTGACCATATTTAATACTTAACAGTTATCAAGGTAACTAATGCTTTATACATTACATCAAACTGACAAAGTTGTTCAAGAGAAACAATAGAAGCCTGAACTAGGAATGTCACAGAATGTAACAATCACAATTTACTATGATTGAATTGCTTGTTATCTATCTTTCATCTAAATATTAATTGCTTATGCAATAAGTAGACCTTTATATTGTATTCAAATTCTGTCTAATCTACAATAGTACTATATCTGTTTAAAATAATATAAATATTATTTATTCCTATTACAAATATTCTCCATATGACAATTCAATTTATGGAGCTCAGATGTTCTGGATTGTCAAGGTATGAGTGATAATCTGATGGACTTAGGTTTATCCATCAGATTAGGAATGATTTTCATTCCATAGCTAGTGTGGATGTTAGTTTTGTTAACATTTATTAATTTAAATTTGATATTTCACAAAAACATTTTAGTATGCCTGACCAAAACATTACTTTATTGGTAAACAGTCAAAGTATAAAACTGATAATTTCCTTTAAAAGCTCAAACATATACTTTATAGTTATCAGAGGAAAATGTTTAATAGTCACAATAAAACAAAAAAAAATACATAGTCTAAATAACCTAAAATGGACTTAACTTTATTATCTCTAAATACCAATGTTTAAACAATCCTAGCAAGAGATCAGATCTACTGATATATTTAAAACTGAACAAGGTACAAATTGTCTTCCTTCAAGAAACTCATTTCAAAACAAATGACAATAAAAATGGAATCCTAAGGAATATATGATATTGGCATAATCCACTTATAAGACAAAGACAAAAGAGGTAACAATTTTATGGAAAACAAATGTGATTAACCCAGAAATCATTTATAAGTATGAAGATAAAGAAGACATTATGGCATTAGTAATAGTTAAATACAATAACAGAATATGGACCCTAGCCAATCTATACTATTTCCCAGGCATTGGAACAGGAACTGTTAAAAAAACACTTGGATTTCATTTCCAATAATTATAAAGGCAACTTAATATTAGGAGGAGATTTTAACTGTATATTTAATATTTCTGAAACTACAAATAAAAGACCACTGCATACATCTGCTGTATCAAAAGCTTTAAACAAATGGGTAGAATCATTTCATCTTATAGATGCTTTTAAATTTAAAGACGATAAATCTTTGTTGTTTTCCCATCAAGATTGCAGAATTGGTACCCAAACTAGAACAGACAAAATATTTGCTGCCCATGACTTATACTCTAAAATCATTAATTTCTCAATCACTCCCTGCACTTTTCAGACCACAACTCATTGATACTAAAACTTCAAAATGGGTACAAACCATTAATCTTTAACTCCAGAATTCCAGCATATATAACTAAAATTAAAGAGTTTAAACCCTGGTTATTATCTGTATTACACTTCTTCTTAGATATTAATTACACCACAGAGATAAATAAAATAATGATATGGGACTCATTAAAAGCTTACATATATGGTAAAACCCTAACTTGGTTTAAAAAAAATCAGAGAATGGGATTCTGAATTATTAGATCTACAATCCAAATTTTTGTCAGGAAAAGCTGAAAAAAATCAAAATTATTTGGAGATAAAAAAGAAAGTAGAAGTATTTAACAATAAAGACAGTGAAATTCTAACAAATAAAACTAGTTTAGCTTTAGAAAAACTAAAAAATAATACCTTGGCCACTTCTCCTAAATATCTACATAATTTATCCACAAGAATCAAAATACAATCCAAATCTAATAACATTAAAAGTATCTTTCATGAAAAGAAAGAGAAAAATGTCTCGGATATAGGTGACATTCTTAATGCCTATAGAAATCACTATATGGAACATTTCCAAAAAGAAAATATATATATTGATCAATTAAATCTAGATGAAAAATGTTCTAATATAAAAAAATACCAAAAAAATTAAAACTAGATCTGCAAGCACACATATCCTACAAAGAAATTACAGATACAATAAAAGAGGGTAAAAATAATAAGGCTCCAGGTATAGATGTCATAATTCTGGAAATATATAAACTTTTGCCTTCAAAGATGCTATCTCTTTCATAAAACTCTATTAAAAAAGAATTCACAAGCTTTAATACCACCCTCTTGGAGAGATTCCGTAATCACACCAATCCTAAAGGAAAACAAATCCCCAAACCCCTGTATCTCATATAGACCTATATCATTATTAAATAATGACTATAATATATTTATGACAATATTAACTAACAAAATGAAAATACCACTATTCAAAACAATAAATAATGATCAAACTGGATTGATATATCATAGACACACACGTGACAATATTAGAAGGATAATTTCTCTTATATATTATGCTAATAAAGAACATAACGAAACACTCATAATTGGCTTAGATATAGAGACAGAATTTGATTCCCTAAATTGGGACTGTTTATTCAAAATCCTAATGCTTTTTGGATTTCCTGCATCCTTTGTTCATCTCCTAAAGAATATATCTACAAATAATTTAGCGTATGTCAAGTTAGGTCCTTTTACCTCTGAATTTATGCATATAACAAAAGGCACTAAACAAGGATGCCCTATGTCACTGATTCTATTTGCTCTGGCTATTGAAATATTGGCAGATTCAATTCCTAACAATATAAAAATCAAAGGAATAGATGTTTATGAACAATACATTTCTAAAGTAATGCTATCTGCTGATGACATAGTACTAACATTATCTAATACAAAAGAGACATTAGAAGAATTAGATATATTAATTGACAAATTCCACATGAATTCAGGACTCCATTTCAATAAATAAAAATCAAAAAATGCATTTTTAAATAAAAAAAAATGAACTGCAGACTAAGGGGGAATCACACCATAGGGAAAGAAGAATCTACCTTAAAATATCTAGGAATTGAGTTATGCAAGGATAATAATGCATTAGTCTCAAAAACTACAATAATATCATCAAAACAATTAAAATCTCTGTGGAAAAATGGAACAAAATGATATTAACATTTGAAGATAGACTACAGTTAATAAAAATGGTTTTACTGTCCAAGATCCTATATATAGCCTTGGCAATACAACTGTTACCAGAAAGGAATATACTTAAAGAAATAAATTCATGCCTAATAAACTTTTTATGGTTTCACAAAAGAAACAGAATAGCTTTAATACATCATTTCAGACCATGGAAACAGGGAGGATTAAACTTTCCTGATATAGAAACATATATAAAATCATCAATATCTAAAACAATCTCAGATTGGATAAGTCCAAATTACTCTGCAATTTGAAAAGAATAACTAACTGTAATATCAATAAATGAATTTGATTAAAAAAAATCAAATAACAGATAAAAACAATTTGCCATGGCATATATGATGTATTCTTCTTCTTTCGGCTGCTCCCATCAGCGGTTGCCACAGCATATGATGTATTAGTATGCAATATAACATAACTAAACCCACTAAAACTCTTATGATTAATTATTACATTGACTCATTTAGGAAAATTATTAATGCAAATCTAGATTTAAAAATCTGGTTTGATCTTTTAACACCATGTATAGTCACAAAGAACTTTCCACGTAAAATATATAGAGAAATTATTAATTCATGGGAACAGAAAGGATTTGTTTGTTGGCTCCAATGTTTCAAAGAACTAAAAGTTTTAGATATGCAAGTAATAAAAACAACATAGAAAATTCCACAACAGGACTGGCTAGCTTTGCAGAGTATTATGTCATATTTGCAAGATTTAAGTTGAATAATTAACAATTCTACATTTAAAGAAATAACTAAATTTACGAAATACATATATGAAATCATATATAATGACTTTGACATGGGAAACAATATTTCAAAATTTTACAAAATATTGATAAACTATAAAACACCCAAAACCTCATATTGGAAATATATAACAAAAGGACACTTAATGCAGTTAACTGAAGATATCAAAACAAATATCTTATTATCGATAAAATGTACATCATTTACACAATACTGGAAAGTTTTTAATTGGAAATGCTTGCACAAAGCATTCTTAACCCCAGATAGAATCAGTAAAATGAGTTCTTCCAAAAAAGGAATATGTTGTAGATGTGAACAAGTACACAATGCAGACTGAAACTCCATTTTCTTTGATTATGTTAAAATTAAGCCATTTTGGAATGGTATTAATAACTTTCTACAAGCTTTATTTAATGAATCATTTTAATTAACTAAAGCTGTTGTATTATTAAACGTGAATGAAGGTCCTCATTTGAATAGGTCAAACATGTATCTAGTATGGATTATACTTGCAATTTCAAGGAAGTGTATAACAAGAAGATGGAATACAAACACAATACCAATTTTGGAAGACTTCTACAACCTACTGAAAACCACAGCATTATTGGAAATTAAAATTAAGGAACTAAGAATTTATCGAAAGCCATTTAGCAACAACCCTTGGGGAAAAGACTTTTCATTGATTGACACTATACAATAATTGATAATGGGTTGGACATACTTAAAAAGTAACTGTATACATTAAAATTTGTTATAGTGTCAGGCTAATGTAAATAGTGTACATAGTTATTTAAGATGTTATGTATAAATACTATGGAATTCATTCAAATGTATTTGAAAAATAAAAAAAAAATTGCATGAATCGTGCCATCCCAAATAGAACCACGATGCTCTCCTCCAAAAAAAGGAAGGCAATCTGATGGTCTCCTGCTGTAAATAAACTATACAAGAGAATGAAGAAACTTTTGCAGAAAAGAGGAAAATCTCAGGATGCAAAAACTCCCTTACCAGCCTCAGTAAGAAGTTGAGATCCCTCGCAAAATCCTCCAAAGCTAGTTACAAAAATAAAATTGCCAAAGATTCCAAAGACAGCCAAAAGGCATTCTATAGTTATTTGAAGAATCTAAATGTCAATGCTCAGATATGCTCTGAGCTATAACAGAATGGCATTAAATATACTGATCCCAAGGATATTGCCAATATCCTGGCAGATTGATTTAGTGCCAACTTCACCCCCAAAAGGGCCTATCTCAATACAAAGATTGCCAAATTCTGGTAATCATGGCCACACTGGTGGAAACCGCACTCTCCAAAGCTAAACATACAGCATCCATGAGACCAGATGACATCCCGGGCTGTGTACTACATGAACTACAAAATGAATTGGCACCTCACCTAAGTGTCATGTTTAATCATAGCCTTACCTCAGCCTTTGTGCCCACTGAGTGGCGCACAGTTATCCCACTCCACAAGGGGGGATCCACCTTGGATACTGGGAACTACCGTCCCATCAGTCTGACGAGCCTGGTCTGCAATGGCAAGGAATGCATTATCATGGAACTTATAAACAAAGACATTGGCAACCTTCAAACACTGGACCCCACCCAGTTTGGGTTCATGAAGGGCTGATTTTGTCTCCTGAACCTGACTGACTTCTTCAAATCAGTCTCCAGAGCTGTGGATAAAGGTAAGGTGGTCCACACAGCCTATCTGGACCTCGCCAAGGCCTTTGACACCATCCCCCACTCTGGAATCATGGATAAACTTACTAAGCTGGGCATTAATCCCTATGTCACTCGATGGGTTGCCAACTGACTTACTGACAGAACCCAGACTGTAAAAGTAGCTGACTCCAAATCCAGCTCCAGACAAGTGACAAGTGGAGTACCTCAGGGTTCAGTCCTGGAACATATCTTGTTTGGCATCTACTTTCTGAAGTACAGGACAACACTAAGGGACTCTAGCTAACAAAGTTAGCAGATGACTGCAAACTAGGAGGCATTATTGAATCCTCAAATGATGTGGATATTCTACAAAAGGGCCTTACAGGAACAAATGTTTGGTGCCAGAGCCATAGCCTCAAGCTTAATGCCAAGAAATGTATAGTTATCTCCTTTGGGAAAAAACATGTACCCATGAATTACCACATAGGTAGCAGTACACTAAACACCAAAAGTGTGATGAGAGACATAGGGACACAGGTGGACAGTGGTCTCACCTTCGATAACCACATCGCCACAACAGTCAGGAAATCCTTCTATGTGGCACACCTCATCACTAAGTGCTTTTCCTCCAGAAAAAAGGAGGTCATTGTCCCACTGTACTCATCCTTCATTAGACCCATTATAGAGTACAACTCCCCATTTTGTATGTACCTTACAAGACATCTGCAACAGCTGGAAAGGCTGCAGAAATACCTCACTAAAAGAATCACAGGCTTAAAGCAGATGCCCTATGCTGACCATTTCAAAAAACTCCAGCTATACTCTTTGGCATATCGTCTACTCAGAGGCGATCTCTGCTTAACATGCAAGGCCATGTCAAACCCTGAGCTGTTGGACATGCTCCACTTAAAGAAATCTCAATCCCTCAGAGCCACACACTCCAGGGATCTAAACCTTGTCATCACAATGAACAAAACATGCTGGAGGGATAGGTTCCTGACCTAGAGACTCCCCATATTCTGGAATAGACCTCCCATGCATGTCAAGCAGTGTGCATCATTGGCCCTCTTCAAAAGGAACCTTGAAAATTGGATGGAAGATAAGAAATTCACCCCAGGGATCACGTCAGTCACCCTGCTAGACAGGATCCAAGGAAGTAAATATTGTGGAAAGAAATATCCAGGGAATTGTTATGACTAGGCTTGTATAGGCCCTAAGATCGATAGCCTAGTACCAAACTATGAACCTATGAACCTGTGAGAGATATGGAGGCATGTGTAAATGTAATGGACTGTGGTGCAGTACCTCTCTGTCAGTGCTCATTAAGTTTTTGATAGCTTAGA
Source organism: Protopterus annectens (assembly GCF_019279795.1). Classification (NCBI taxonomy): domain Eukaryota; kingdom Metazoa; phylum Chordata; order Ceratodontiformes; family Protopteridae; genus Protopterus; species Protopterus annectens. The sequence continues at coordinate 930,814,793 of NC_056732.1, read as the reverse complement.
AAGCTGGGAAAACACTTAGTGTATGTTTTCCCCTTTAGCTATTAGTACATAGTTCAGATAAAGCTCCTTGCTGTACAAAGAATTATGATTATCTCACATATCTTAACTCTGTATTATGTGTTCTTCACACGAGTGTCTAGATTTACTTGTTGAGCATCACTCTCAAGGTGAATTTCTTGACATCCATGTCTTAAACAGATTTATGTCAGATGATCAACTTTTTGGAAACTTGAAAAAAAAATTGAAAAGATCTTATGATCAAGTTTCTAAAAATTTGAACATCAGGAAAAAAATCTATTTTGTTTATGTTTTTGCAGGGGGCAAGCCCCCCACACCCCCAGCAAATGATGTATACCAACTTTGAGACTGCACTACAGTGAAGAAAAGGGTACATTTCCTGATCCTTGCTGTACCGCAATCTCTATTCAAAAGCTTCGAGTTGGTCTCAACCATATGAAGTTCAAGTTTCTGAAAACTCAATCATCTAATAGGGACCCATCTTAAACACATAATAAGTGGGTTATGATCAACAACCCAATCACAATATTCTATGTTAAGCACTCCTAAGTACTTGTTAAGTTTTGTTTTTGTACTTAACAAGTTTATATTTTTCCTGAGTTTGGAACATAATTGTGGTACTCCATGAACTACAAATAAATTCCTAGTAAAGTTTATTATATTTGGTATATAATATAATGACACAGATTTCACACTGCTGTAAATAGATGTCTATCACAGTGTAGAAAATCAATGTTTAATATGGATGGATCTCTTTTCTGTGCCTTCATCTTCACCTTCACAGATGTATAAATTATTTCAAATGTTTCATTTTAGAACTAATTCCTTATGATATAACTTGCAACCTCACTATACAGGAGGGCTGTCATTGAGATGATTCATATAGCAATAGAATAATCTATTGTTCGACAATGATTTATTAGTTTTACATCTGTTTTATTATACTTTAGGTCAAGAGCTATATATCTTACTAAGAAACTTATCCTGCTCTATCTTACTTTTGTTACCCTTCAATTGAATATAGCTGTGTTTATTTATTGTATTGACTGAATAAGTGCTTACTTTATAAAAAATATAAGTAAAAAAGATTTTTCTGATAAGAATGTTTTTTATTCAATCACTCTAAAAAGTGAAAAATAAGGAAGAGTGAAATCTTTGCAAAAAAAATACAGACGACCTGATTTCAGAAAAGCATTTGAGGTTCATTTGGCTAATTTTGGTAGTGAGTTACCAGAAGAAGCAGCAGGAATCAGCAAAACCAACCTTGAATGCTTTTCTAAAATCAGGTTGCCTGTGCTTTTTTGCAAAGTTTTCACTCTTCTTCCTTATTTTTTACTTTTTTGAGTGACTGAATAAAAAGCATTCTTTAAGAAATTTTTTTACTTATATTTTTACTTAAAACCTAAAAATGGTGGGAAGTCAGCAATACAACATCCAGTGGGAACCAATCATTATGCAATAAACAGTACTTCAACACCCTGGACAGTACACAGCATCAAAGAGTGAAACAGATCTACAAAGCCAATTTCAAAAGACAATAATAATAATAATATCTGTAGCAGACTACAGAACAGATGTCAACCCACTACAGAACTATTAATCCCCTCTAGTACATCATCTGAAGGCAGGACCAGATGTCATGGAGTCAGGAAGTAGTTTGACAGTTGTTCAGCATATAGTAAACAGAAAGACCCATTTATTAAACTTAATAAATATAGGTCAACTGAAATAGCGAAAGTAAAAGCTACACATTTTAGAATTAGAAAGCCAACTTTACAAAGTAATGGCATAATTATAACTAAAAGAAATTGTTAAAAATAATCTTTTCACTAGATCTTTAAATTCAAATATTAGAAAATATGTTCTCGTTTCTGTGGTTACATATAGGGTAGGGGTTCAAACAAGCTACTTTCCATAAAAGGCAACAGTATCATGTGGCTTAGTCAGAATTTTCAAACAACAGATTTGCAGCAATTCATTCATTTGTAGAGCAAGTTTCAGTTACATTTTTAAAATGCAATGCATTTGCAGAATAGTAAAAACAGTTCTATTTCAATCAACGTACTCATTTTTCTTTCACATATCAAATTTTAATGAAAAAGCGATTACAACACAGCCATTTTTTGTATATTTTAAACAATTATTTACACTCATTTTGAATTTGATTTTTTTGTACAAGCTGTAAAATGATAGCTTTGTGTTGTTTTTGCAGTTAACCTGGTCCAATTTTCAAAGTCACAGATAGTTACCACAGTTAGCCAGAAGTTATCATACGGACAAATTAATTTATCATTAGCAAACAATACACAAGCAAAGGAACTGAGCATAAATCAATGATGCTACAGTGAACTAATGTTATAGATGATGAAAGTGAATAAAAATTGGACATTTCAGGATTCTACTTTCACAAAGTAAAGCTATTGACTATATTACCTATAAGGTTCATAATGGGTCAATGAGTACCTGTTTTCAAGATTTTACTTAGGTCTGACCTAGACTTAAAATATATCTGCAGCTGTGGTGAAGCCTGATTTAACATTTAACAATTATCCTTATAAACAGGTATCCACATCCAGAATCCTGAAGTATCCCGAATAGTCTTGAAAAAAACACAGTAAAGGAATATACTTGGAGAAGTTATCACCTTGTATTGAAAAACTATACTGGGTGATATTATTTACTTGCATGGATGCAAATGAGGCCATATCATAATTTTTGTTATTTTAGTGTAAATCTTCATCCTTTCAGATAACTGCAGCATGTACAATAAAGTGTAGTTTTCAGTTACTTTACTATGACTTGATATCAGTAGTTTATTCACTAATAGACTTTACAATGTTTTCCTGTCATTTCTTCTTCCATAACTTCATTCTTGCTAACAATGAACTCTATTCTGATTTTTCACTACTTATATTTAAATTTTTTCTTTTCAAATACTTTTTTCATATTCTTTCTGTCTCAGCTTCTATATTCTTTCATTTACTTCTGTAGTCCTCTCTCATTATGTGCTTTCTAGTACTACTCAGACAAAATTTACAGCAACAAATGTACTCATATTTATTAAATTATCCAGTTATTTGCTACTTTGGCTATATTTTTGCCCTGAATCCCTACTATAATTATTTTGTTCTTATTGTGATCCTCTCTGGCTACTGAAGCTTTAGTCAGTATTCCGTCACACTTCATAACTGCCTTTCATGATATGTTTCTACTCTTTTCCGGACATTCTTTTATGTTTACATTTCCTTGTTCCTTCTCTCTCTCTGCTCCACCTTATCTCATTCACACTCCTCTACTCTTAATTTAAAGTAATTTGTCATTATTCTTACCTTCATTTTTTTATTGTTGTAATGCCTCCTTCTATGGTTTCATCATAGTTGTTTCATGATTTGAAATTGTTTCCCTTTTTCTGTTATTTTTCATTGTGTGTTTTGCTCTACCGTCTTGTAATTCTCTGTGGAATGCCTTCTGATTTTTGATGTCATGTTAGGTATTCAACCATAATTGTCAGTTCAGTGTATGACTGGTTCTTGGGATTGGGATGTTCTTTTCCAAGTGACAGTAGTGATGAAAACATTATTGGTTTAACTTCTGATGCTGGAATTCCATATATAAAATTCACAGTCCAAAATAAAGAAATAATTAAGGTACATAAAATCGGGCGATATATACACAATAATAATAAAAGACTAGTAATGTAAAGAAAGTTAAATAGTTTTTGCTGTTGTTTTTTTTTTTTTTCTTTAGTAAAGGTATGTTCAGCAATAGAGCATTCAAAGCAATATATACAATTATAGATGCAGTGGAGTAGTATGTCTTAAGGATGCAGTGTTTTAGGCAAAGTACAAGTGTAAGGTGAGAAAGATGAAATGCATGTGTAAGGTGAGAAGGAGTAGGAGGAGGTAGAGTAAGTTTTCAGAGGAATAGGGGAGAAAACAGAAGTATGTAAAAGAGAGTAAAATATGGGAGTGTAGTGGAATTAGGTAGGGTATTGACAGGTGCAAGTCTTGGTGTTAAGTTGGTGAAGTCTGAGTTCTTTTCTAAAGTGTATAGGGTGGGTAATGGAATAAATGTGTTTTGGAAGTTTATTCCAAGCTTGGGCTACAGAGCATTTATATAGTAGTTTACTGACAGTTTTCTTAGGTTGGTAAATATCTAGGGGTTGCTGGTTTGAGATGCGGAGGGTAGAGATGGGAGTATAGGTGGATACTAGGGAGGAGAGAGCAGGGCAGGAGGATAGTTTGTATAAAATGGAGTGTATGATTTGAAATTGTGATAGAAGGAGTTGTTGTGGGAGTTCAAGCCATTGTAGTGAGTTGAGTGCAAGGCAATGGTGTGAGTTATAAGGAGAGTCGTTGACAAATCTCGCTATTTTGTGGTATGTTTGTTGGAGTTTGGCCAGCGGTGTGGACTGAATGTTAGTTAGGACAGGGGCAGCATAGAGAAGCAAAGAAGAGCCTGTGCCAGGGAGAGTCTAGCATTAGGAGTTAAAAACTTTACGTTGTGATAAAGCAGGCCCAGTTTTTGGTGATTTTTTTTTATATATTTTGGAGGCTATGTAAGTTAAATTTAAGTTCATCATCAATGACGGCACCTTGGAGCTTTGTGTGGGATTCTGGTTGCATGATGGTGTTATTGGAGGATGTGATGACAAAGGTAGCTTTATAGTGTGAGATAATGAGGGATGAAAAGCAAGAGTTTGTTTTTTGGGGAGTTTAGGATTAGTAGAATATCAGACAGCCACTTTTCAATGGATAGAAAGGCATCTTTGGTAAGAGTATGGAGTTCAGAGATATTGCTAGAAGTGGAGATGAAAGTTGAGTCGTCAGCGTATTGAATTAGGGAAGATTGTTTGCAGGATGAATGAAGCTCATTGGTGAAGATGTTGAAAAGGAGGAGACCCAGAATGGAACCTTGCGATACACCAGATGTGACTGGAAGGTAGGGTGAGCAAGAGGAGAGCCATCTGACAGATTGTTGCCTATGAGAGAAGCAGCTAGAGAACAAGGCTAGGGAGATAGCAGATAGACTGATGTTGGCAAGTTTAGATAGAAGTATAGGATGAGAGACAGTGTTGAAGGCTTTGGAGAGGTCAAGGAAATGACAGGATATGAGTTGGTTGTTATCACAAGCCTCGCTGACCATATTTGTAAATGATAGGAGGGCAGTAGCTGTGCTGTGGTTAGGCCAGAAGCCATGTTGAGTGGGTGTGAGAAGGTTTTCCTGGAGGAGATAGTTTAGAAGCTGTGTATGAATACATTTTTTGAGTATTTTAGAGAGAGTGGAGAGGATAGCAATTAGTCTGAAGTTATATGGGTCAGTTGAGTTCCTTCCTTTGTGTAGGGGGATGGTGAAGAAGGATTTCCAAATGACTGGCACTGTTGCTTCCCGAATAGATATATTGGTTAACAGGGATACTGGATAGGCTATGGATTCAGTGGCTAGTTTGAGGAAGGTGGGTGGGAAATTGTCAGAGGAGGGAGAGCAGGATTTAAGCTTCAGCAGAAGTGATTTAAGTAGGAAGTAGGAACAGGTTTAAAGGCAAAAAGTTATTGTTAAGAGGGTTGGGAGAAGTAGAGGGGGTATTTGTGCTGCTGTTAGAGGGTGTGAGTTTTTGGACTGTGTCAATGAAGTGAGGAGATTAGCAATTTCTAGAGGGGTGTTATTTGGGAAAGGGGAGGGATTGGAAGGGCAACCTGGCCAGAGAATTTTATTTAGGGTAGTCCAGCATTTACGTGGATTGGATTTGCTATTGTTATTGCTATTAAATTTAAATAAATATAATTTTTAAACTGGTGACTCTTTACTTTTATTTTGTGGCCACACTGTTATTACTGTTGGTTCAAAAAATGCACTACTGTTTTTATTAATGTTTTTGCACGTCGGTATATGTGTGGGTAAAATGTTTTTATTTGGCATGCAGAGGAAAATTTAAGTGAGTTATATTGATCTGTTTGATAATTAACTATTAATATGAAATTAGTAATGATAATATCACTGTTCAGCCACAGAGACAGGAGAAGTTTCCAAGTTAAAATCTCTGGCTAAAAGTGATTAATAAACAGCTTAAAATCATAAAATCATAACACAGCTGTTAGAGGACAAGCACTTTCAGCAAACTGCCTTCTTCACATCCAAGCCTAGTATGAACCTATGAACCTATAGGCAGAGTCCCTCATTGACTCTCTTCAAGAGGAATCTTGATGAGTGGATGGGAGATCGTAGGTTTACCCCGGGTATCACTTCTGTGTCACTGTTAGACAGAGGCACAGTATACTAACCTCAAAAAAGGGCATAGCAAAATTAATTTAAAATGGGTGGCGAAAGCCAAACACACTCTGTCTAGGCTTATAAATGCTCTAGGGCAGATAGCCTAGTATGAACCTATGAACCTATAAACCTATAAACAGCCTTTAGATACAGGAGAATAAGTAGATCCTTTCATCTAATTAAGTTATTATATCATTTTCTGAGGCTTGTACCCTTAAGTAAGGGTTTTAAAGGCACCATGCCATTAAGTCCAGGCTGCTTATCTGCTCGCAGGTCTGCTGTCCAGTTCAGTTCTATTACTTCAGTTTGATTTTAAATATCCCCACCTCTATTGCTAAAATCCCCTTTTTCTAAACAGGAAAATAAGAATCGGTGAGTAGGATGTGTATGCACAAGACATGTTAAAGCATTTGTTCTGACATCCAGTCTGTATTACTATAGTGCCGCAAAACCCTTTCTTTAAATATTCTATTTGCCTCCCTACATAGAATGCTGAGCAACTGTCACATCTAGCTACATAAATCAACTCCTTTGTGTTACAGTCCACATATTTGTTAGTCTCATATTCCCGTTTACTAATAGGATGTAAAAATCGATGATCCTTGTCTATGTACAGACAGGCTTTGCATCTATAACAAGGGAAAGTACCTTTCTTAGTGGTCAAATTATTTCTAACATCTTGAGTTGTCTGACAAAGCAACCTCTTTAAATTGGGTTTGTTCTTAAAAGTAAATCTTGGATTATCACCTACTATTGATTTTATTTTGTCATCCGTCATTAGAACTTTCCAATTGTTCTTTATTGCTTGACATACAGAATGTAATTACTATATGTCAGTGTACATCTGATGCCAGTTTCTTGTCTCCTAGATGTTTTTGTTGTTCCCTTATCTTTTCTATGGAAATAAGGCTTTCATTTCGTTGTTCGTGATTCCTGAGTATTTCTAAGTCCTTCTTCTATTTCTTGCTTCTTATAGCCTCAATCTAATAAATCTTTTGCTATATCACCACATTCCTTTTTATGATATTCATCTTTTGTACATAATCTAGATGCTCTTAGAAAATGACCTTTCACTATGTGTGTAAAGACATGAGCTGGATGCATGCTTGTTCTATGTAGAACATGGTTGCGCCAACACTATTTCTTAAACATGTTTGTGTTGAAATTCTCGTCATTGTCAAGTGAGACATTAACGTCTAGAAAATCAATCTCCTTGTCAAAATTGTGCATATCAAATTCAAGAAAATTAGTGTGTTATTTAGATATCTTACGAACTCAATTAAATTATCGTTGCTATCCTTCAATAAGATAAATATATCGCCCACAAATCTTCCATAGTAGACTATATTCTCTCTCCAATTTTATCCCCTTGTGCAGTAAAGACATCTTCTTTTTCCCAGAGTGCCATCACTAAGTTGTCATAAGTGCTGGGACATGGGGTGTCCATGGCCACACCCCACTTCTGCCAATAGTATTGATCTTCATATACAAAAATGTTGTTCTCTAGCACCACCCTAAGTAGTGAACATATCCTCAGGATGATATTCCTGTCATGTGTCTGCTGCATATCCAAAATCCTGCATATAGACTCTATTCCAAGGATGTTGGGTATAACCATAAATAGGCTTTTTACATCCGTCACCAGTTTGAGCTCACATCTGTTCTCTAAGTTACATGTTGCTCCTTGTAATGACTGTAGAAAGTGTGCCATATCTTGGAGTACAGTATCAATTCCTGTCAGAGTAGTCTTCATCTGATCTTCTATATAAATAGAGATATGTTCTGTCAGCCATCCTCTCCGACATACTACTGGGTACATAGATGTATTTTCCAAATCTTTGTGCAGTTTCAGTAGACCATTAATAACTGATACCATAGGGTGTTCTACCCTAATGTATTCCTAGAGATCTTCAGGTAGGATGAACCTCAACACGACACACTATGAAATTACACGACCCAGCAAGGCAGCAAATTGAACAATGGACCAAACCAGCTAACTGACGACTAAGAACAATTGTGTAAAAACTTGCTTATTCATAAAAAACACATAATCCACTGGGTTTAGCACTTTCTTTCCAACTGAAACTTCCTCAGAACTCAAATTACTCTAAAACATGAGATGCTTAAATATGAAATTGTTAAAAATCATGTGTTCATATGCTCCAATAAAAATCATTTGTACTCTAAATGCTTTAATTTCAGCACAGGGAGTATGCATAAACTATCACTAAGACCTGGATGTTGAGTTGCATTTAATACAATTTCCCATTTAAGTTCAGCCAAATTCAGGTGTTCATCCACTATCCTCCCTTACATATCCTTAACCAACTTTTCCACAACCATGAACTTGAACAAATGAGTGGGATTATCTTTTAAATGTCTGTACAAAGCATTACTCATTTTACAATTCTTAATATCTAAACAATGCTCATAAATACGTTCACGTAACCTTCTCATAGTTTTCCCTATGTAGAGACTTGAGCATAGTGAACATTGTGCCATGTAAACAACGTTTTTGGTCCCACAATTATACCTCCCCTTAACCAAATACGTAATGTTAGCTACTGTAAAGTGATCACTGACCAAAATAAAGGAACACTGTGTACAACACCCACACTTCTTTGTACCATTCGTTGATGTACTCGTACATTTAATAACCCCACTAGTTTCCAGGAATTGTTTTATTGACCTTCCTTTCCTATAAAAGAAGGTGGGCTTAACACTTATCTTCGCTGTTAACTTCCTATAAACTTCATGGTCGGTTGCAAAAATGTACCAGTTTTTCTCTAAAATATACTTAATAGTTCTACTGTCCAGACTGTAAGTAGAAACATAACTGACTCTGTTGAAGTCCTCATTTCTATGGATTGAAACCAAGTTCTCATTGCCAGGGCTCAAAATGGGCAAATAAACACCATTTTGTCTCTTCCTGATGACTTCCCCTCTTATTTCTTCCAAAAACAGATCTGGGTAACCCCTATCTTTAAACATAGTTAACACCTTATCACATTCACACACAAAATTCTCCAGATCAGATATCATACATGCCACTCTCACCAGCTGGCCCTTAACCACTGCTTTCTTTTGATGAAATGGATGCCAGCTGGTGAAGTGCAGGTAAGTATTGGAGAATGTAGGCTTCCTATAAATGTTGGACACAAATTGACTCTTAGTTCTATCCTTAGATGGTGATACATCTAAAAAATAGATGTAATCACTATGAAAATGTGAAGTGAAAGATAGAAACTCTACCATGGTGTCCAAATACTCCAAAAAATTCTTGAGGTTATCCATAGAATCACTCCAAAAGAGGAAAATGTCATCCAGGAATCTAGTATACAACCCCCAGGACTTTGCATAAGAACTTTGAAGGATGTACCTGCTTTGTACAGACATTTAAAAGATAATAACACTCATTCTTTCAAGTTTATAGTAGTGGAAAAGTTCGTTAAGGATATGCAAGGGAGGGTAGTGGATGAACACCTGAATTTGGCTGAACTTAAATGGCAAATTGTATTAAATGCAACTCAGCATCCAAGTATTAATGATAGTTTATCCATACTCCCTGTGCTGAAATTAAAGTGTTTAGAGTACAAATTACTTTTATTGGAGCACATGAACACGTGATTTTAACAATTTCATATTTAAGTATTTCATGTTTTACAGTAATTTGAGTTCTGAGGAAGTTCCAGTTGGAAAGAAAGCGCTAAACTCAGTGGATTGTGTGGTTTTTAAGAATAAACAAGTTTTTATACAAGTGTTCTTGGTCGTCAGTGAGCTGGTTTGGTCCATTGTTCCATTTGCTGCCTTTCTGGTTTGTATCTTCAGGTAGTAGTCTAGTCATATACAGATCATAAAGACTATCTTCCACTCTCTGTTCAAAATTCTTCATTTCCCATTTGTTCAACTTTTTATATATATCTCCGTCATTCAAAATATTTGCCATCTTTGCATTATAATCTTGTTTGTCCATTATGACAATGGCTTCTCTGCCAGTCTTACAGCAATGTTATCATTATTCATTAAATCATACAAAGCTTGCCTTTCGTCATTATTCAAATTGTAAAAATTCTTTGAGCTTTTCTTATTTAAGTGTAATTTATCAACCTTATCTTCACATGCTTTAATAAAAGTTTCTACAACTGGAGGTGAAGTTGGTATGTAAGCACTAGGCTTTTTAAACTTGTGAATATTGCTTTCCTGTTGGTTCATCCCAAATTCATGTTTCAAGTTTAGATTCCTACCAAAGTACTTAAAATCCGAGATAAATTCACTTAGTTTCGAGTTAGTAGATGGAATGAATGATAGTCCTCTATTAAGTAATGCCATCTGAGAAGTAGATAGTTCACTATTCAATAAGTTAATAACTAGTGACTGATTTAATTAATTATTTTCTGTCTCTTCCTGTCCTGGCTGAAGGAGCGAGCCCTGTATGTTGTACTGTGCTTTACCGGTATATTAAGCATTGAAAAAAATGGCAAGCGTGAGGCATTCTCTTTTGGCCTTGTATCCATTTGTGTATTTACTATGGTTGTTTGCATTGTCCCATTGACATCTACAGGACCTGTTACTTTCGTAACTTCTTTGTCCTTATTATTATCCTCAGTCTGAGGATGTCTAGCTTGTGCCTCTGATCCAGTGAGTATTTGCATCTCTGCTCTATGTTCTCATATTTGCGTGCTCTCTTCTATGGCATTCAATGAAAGAGATGAATCACTCCTGAGTGGGTGTGTATCTCTTATGGATTATTCATTTTCCCACCCTCACTGTTTCTTCCCTGATTAACATCATCTTTGTCATTTATTCTTGGCCAGTGAAAAACATGCCCATTAAGAAAGTATTTGTCTCTAAATAACTTTTTAGCCTTTTTGCTCTTCATTCTATCATCATAGTTGCTTAAATTAAATTGCAACATCTCCAGTTTAGTGAGAAAGTTCTCTGACAGTCAGTTTTTCTAACTCAGCTTGCTGTTTCTCAATGGTAGATGAAATCTGCTCTTCCATCGGCTGGAAGAACTCTATAAGCAGTTTTAGATATTTAAAACTTGTCTCCAAGTTAATAGCCTGCCATTTGCTCAAAAGGCCCAGATAGGTGTTACCATATGACGGTAAACATTTCACCCATAAGCCTCTAGGAACCACCTGATAATGTAAACAGGCTTCGAAAGTGAAATAATTGTCATTGAAGGCATTTCAGTTTGTATGCAGCATTTTCACCTTCCTTGTATATCTCATTTAAATCTTCCTTTTCTTCACATACATTGCCATCATGTAAACTACCATCTTTTAAATCAAGTTTTAGCAGAGGATTGTGCTGTGTATTAAAAACAGTTGAAAAAGTTCTCAATGCTAAAGAGAAATTAGATTTAGCACCAGATATTTCTGTTTCATTTAAACTTCCTTCTGCCATGTGTGAGCTGTACAAGTAAAATATCAAAGCAAAGAAATAAAAATGTCAGCTCACCAAGAGAACAGATGATAAACAAGGGAAATGAGTAATGATAAAATCACTGTTCAGCCATGGAGGTAGGAGAAGCTTCCAAGTTAAAATCTCAGGCAAAAGCATTTAATAAACAGATAAAAATCACAAAATCACAAAATGGCTGTTAGAGGACAAGCACTTTCGGCAAACTGCCTTCTTCAGATCAATAAACAGCCTTTAGAAACAGGAGAATAAGTAGATCCTTTCATCCAATTAAGTTATTATGTCATTTCCTGAGGCTTCTACCCTCAAATAAGGGTTTAAAAGGGGCCATGCCATTTTGTGATTTTAATCTGTTTATTAAACGCTTTTTGCCAGAGATTTTAACTTGGAAGCTTCTCCTATCTCTGTGGCTGAACAGTGGTTTTATCATTGCTCATTTACCTTGTTTATCATCTGTTCTCTTGGTGAGCTGGCATTTTTATTTCTTTGCATTAATATGAAATTAGGAATGAGTATTGTAATGATACACACATAGCACACACCCACACACCCTCAAAAGACTGAAATTTGGTGCATTGTTTTAGTTCTTCTGTTTTTTATCTGAAGAAAATATGGTATGAAACTGTAGGACAGTAATGTAATGCAGTTTACAAGGTAACAAACCCTCATTCCTGAAACTATTGGGAGGGTTAATGATGACAGTGGGGAGGTTGATCACAGAGACAGACTGTGATGTGTGAGTATGGGAGATGTGTACAAAGTATGTAACAGTATTGTCTTAAAGTTCCACATGTTGTTGTTGTGTGTGTGTGTGTGTGTGTGTGTGTGTGTGTGTGTGTGTGTGTGTGTGTGTGTGTGTATGTGTGTGTGTGTGTGTGTGTGTGTGTGTGTGTGTGTGTGTGTGTGTGTGTGTGTGTGTGTGTGTGTGTGTGTGTGTGTGTGTGTGTGTGTGTGTGTGTAAGTGGAGGGGGGGTGAAAACCCTGTCAGGGACATTCTACAATATTCTGAAAAATTGAGAGGTATGTATACCATTGCACAACTTAACAAAGATGCCTGAAGACTATAGATAAATGGGTGACTATTTCCACAGAAGCAAAACAAACCATTTATGTCATTTTTTAAAAATAAACTGTGACAAGCATGAGACTACAAGCAGAACAACCCTCAGAACATATTTCACCATTGCACAAACTTAATAGTAACTCCTTGAAAAGTAGTGCCATGTAAAATAGTAACACTTGGTGCAATATTGATTAGATTACAAAACGGAATGCGAATGTACTTACATTGCTGTTATCCTGTTTCAGTTGAAGGCTAGGAAAAAGTAACAACAAGTCTCTGGAAAAAGCCTACCATTTTTCAATATTTCCAGCTCTACTCTAACACTGTTAACCTAATATGACATCATGCTGGAGGCAGAGTTTCACAGAAAAATAAGATTCAGAATGTCAACAGGAGATATGTCTTCACTGTTTCAACTAGGAAATAAATAATTCTCTCAAAGAAAATACCCTGAACAATGACCACTATAGTGAGTAATACTATTATTTCAAAACATGCAAAATAAAACCAGAGCACTTAAAAAAATCTGTAACAAATTGCTTTAACCTTCAGTATTATCTTTTTGCCTTGCATTACTCTTGTTCCAGACATATTGGCCTTCTAGAGAACTTATTCACTTTAAATTTCTTCTGCTTTAATTTTATTCTTCTAGTATACTTCACGTTTTCTTTGATCAGCTAAAATGTCAATTATACTGTACATTCTTGTATATGCATTTACATACTTGAGACCTACTTACTGCATTACATTAATAGATTATTTTATGCAAAAATGTGTGATCTGAGGTCAAGCTCATTTCACACAAGAATAAATTATTTTTGCAAAAAAATGTGCAATTTGAGGAAGCTCAAAATATGCAGGATCAATACCTCAGGTGCCAGTGCCAAAAAAAAAAAAAAAAAAACACTAGAGGCCTCAGTACAAAAGAAAAATAGTCTAGAATATATATACAAATCAAAATAAAACATTATTCTGCACAAAATGCACATACATACTATGTAACAGTGTAAAAATATAGATAAAATGCAAGCAAACTGTACACTAAACCACTTTATTAATAAAAGGTTACTTGCTTTTGTCATAAATGTATTTTTACAGATTCATCATAACAAATACTTAAATCATTCATAAAGGATTGCAACATGTCACATGATCTACAAATCAATACATTAAAAGCCATCAATTAAAAAAGTCACACCTATTTTCAAAATTATATAAAATGAACAGTATAATGTTTCAAAGCTCACTTTTAATACAATTTTATAATAATATGATAACTGAGGCCAGCATATTTCTTGCATTCAAAAACAATTGCTATTTCAATTCTTAAGGGTATAATCTAGCACTGTAGCCCCACACCTTTAGGGCCACAGAGTTCTATAAACAGATTTTTTTTAATTATGACATTTGAAAGAATAACTCTACAATAAATTATTCATAGTCATTGAGCAAATGGAATATAAATGGTCACAATATACGGTACATTAAATTCCTATTAGGCTTACCAGCATTATAACATTGCAAACTAAAACAGCTGGTTTATTAAACAATACAGTGACTGTTGCAGTTATAATAAACATTTATTGCAATAGTTTTATGATATGTAAAAATGGAACCTGTTCATACAGTTGGCTTATAGCAGAAGATCTGACAGTTGCGTGAACTAATGTAAAAAGAACAATTGTCCACAGATTTACTCAAGTTTCTGTTGACTGAATTAGAGATATTTATAAAGGATAAAGGATCGTAGGCTAGAGAAAAGACTCATGGGTCTGTCCCTCACATTTCAATTGAGTAAAAGAAGTATACAGTGATACCCATTGTTTCCCCTTATATCTCTGGTGTGTCTTGATCTCTTAGTTGTTTGTATTATACACTCTAAACTATACAACTATAGGTCAATGAAAAGTTATTTGTTATTTCCACTTTTCTGATTATGTATTGGTATACTTAACCAGGACAGTTGCTGATCTGCCAGTTTTGATTAAAGATCTACTTAGGACTGGCAATCTGTCTGGATAAAAATAATGCATGTATATAAAAGGTACTGACAGCGAGTTATGTGCCTTCCGGTAGTCCATAGCTATTTAGGTGAATCTTGCTATATCAAATACTTGAGAATCTGGATAGGTGCTTCTGTAAAAGCCTAAGTGACTAAAATATATAAGGCGTTGGCAAGGCAGTTGAAAGATGATGTTAGGTGATGGAAGCTTCTAGGGTTTTGACCTACAATGGATGGTACAACCAGTGCATCTCTTGTGGTGCCAGTTTTATTATATATTTTTCAAATATTTGCAGTCAATGTTCTAAATCATTTATTGGGAATTGTTAAAAATATTATGAGAGATTTTAATTGGGGCAGAAGTTAACTAGAATGGTATTGATAAATTTATAATATGGAGGGAAGTAGGAGGGTTAAATTTACCTGATCCCTAATTACATTTTGACGCTTTACAGCTAAAGATGTTAAGGGCGGAAGTCAATGACATTACTGACAAGTGACAATCAGCTGGAAGTTAAACATGTTACAGTGATGGGATATAATCAGAGTAAAAAATATATCTAATATGGTAAAGCAGCTTCTGCTGGTGCTGAAGTCACTGCTTAGAGACGAGGGGCTGTGGCCTCAGCTGAAAGTGTTGCTGTCAAGCGGATATAGCAAGTTGGAGTGTCAAGAACTGGATGAGTAGAAAAGACAGAGGATATACTGTGCACAATCTATTTGAGGCAACTTCTGGGGTCAGGTCTCACATAAATATGCATTAAAAGGTATGCTGAGGTTGAAAGTCAAGAAGATGGTATGCACAACTAGACAGATTATCAAAACTGACCTTTTAAGAACTGCTTCTGTACAGGTCATTTCTATGCTGCAAGAAACAACAGTGACTATGATGAGATTAGTAGAACTTCAATATCTATAAAGTGGTCAAAAATGAATTGTTGACATTGAGACAGACCCTCTGCATGGTCTTGGATATATTAGTTGCCCTGGTATACCACTATTCAAGGGGGATAAGACCATTTGCTTGAATATGGTTGCACAAATATCTATATTCATTATACATATATATATATATATATATATATATATATATATATATATATATATATATATATATATATAAAGATTTATGTTTGCCACAGCAAACTTTAGATATTGAAGATATTAGGATAGTTTCATTTTGAAGAGTTTGGAGCAAATCTTTAGGTTATGTCCAAAATTCAATTATTTTCAAACTGGTCTTGATTAATATTTTATGGGGATGGGAGTTAAAATGAAAAGTGATGTTATCACAATCTTTTGTTTTGCTCTGTTATGAACAATAAATCAAGCTACTGAAACAATAAAGCAGTAATGCCTATTGCTGATGACAGCTGCAAAAAGCAATAGCAAGAAAATTGAAATCCATTGTTGCTGTGGTATAGATAGTGTTGTTCAGGTGTTAGATATCTGGAAATAAGGGAGAAAAAGGTAGCCTGGAAATGTTTTTTTAAGTTTTAAAATAAGGCTTCCATGGCATATGTAGAAGGGCAGGCTAGCAGATTAGTCTGTGAATAGTGCTAAGAAATGACCCGTGATAAGGTAGAGACTGAAGATATTTTCAAGGCACTGTAATATGGGACATTTTTGGTTAAAGAGACGTATTTCAGTAGACATTGACTCAACCTAAGTCACAGGTATTTGCCTTCCAGTAAATTGGCAACTGGGGTATGGGTTAAGCTCTTTTTTTTAATTTTCCCAAATGTGTAGGGCTTGCAGTACCCCATTTCTAAGCCATGGTATGGTTACAATTAAAAAAAAATGTTTCAATATTTAATGTTTGTCAGATTAGCTCTTCCCAGCATCTACAATGCACCCAGAATTGCTTCTGTCTGCAATTCATTTGGAGCCAGTTCTATCAACAACATATGTAAGTATAAATGAACATTTATTTTATTAGCCCTGTTCCTCCTATTACTATTGAAACTATAGGAATATCTTTATTCCAAATTGTACTAGTTTTGGCTTGCATATCCTGGTATTTTATGACTTTATTTCTCTCTGTACAAAAGGACACTGCAATATCTCGGTATAGCTATTTCAGTGACTAATATTAATTCTGCCCTTTTCCTCTGACTACAATGTCTGGTATTTTTCTTACTTCTACTTCCTTTATGCTTGGTATTGGGTCATTCCATGTAATCAGTACATCTTCATTTCCAGTAATTCTTTGTGGCTCATGTTTTTAGTGCTGCTTGGCTACTTATATTTCATAATGTTTGTTTAAGCCTATATGCTCTCCCTAATAAGGTTGTACATGGGTAAATATGATTTCATACAAATGAAAAGTTGAGCATTTGCTTCATTTTAAGTATTATTAATATTGTCTGTATTTTAACTATGGAATTTTGGATAATTCTGGATTTATATTGTTGATTAGTTCATTAGAACTATATTTTGCAGGCAATCTGTTATTCAATGGCATTTTAATAGTAAACTAAATTTGTTGATATTTACTTAATTGTAGCTATAAGACAGACATTGTCATTTTGCTCATGAAGAGGACAGATGGAATACTTGGAGGTCATGACTGATGATGTTACATTATAGTACAATATAATGTCGATAGTATAGAATGAATGGTATGTGCAAAATAAAATGCATGTACTATCAGTAAAGATTTCTCTGACAAAAATATGTGTCCAAGCTTCTAGGTATTCTCTCCTTAGTCAAAACATTTCAGCTCCTGGCATGGAAATCTTCACAATACCTGTACTGTCTTGGAAAGCTGGTTCATGTTGCAACAGCCCCAAGCCTTCTAACTGGCAATAGAAACAAGCAACATGAATGTCACTTTACTATGGCACACATCCAATACCCACATGATCTGCCCATGAATGTCACTTTACCATGGCACACATCCAGTACCCACATGATCTGCCCATCTTACAGTAGCCTTAAAGCTGAGGATATGAGCTTCAGCTGTACCATCACCCACAGATTTAACTCATTCTCTCTTCCACCCCATGTAAAAAGCTCCATCCTTTATGTTCTGTTCCAGTGAGACCTGCCTTTACTGAAAATGAAAATCAAAACTTCAAGATGATCGCTCTTCTAACAGTAGGAATTTCATAAGAACCTCCCCACTCCAGCTAACTGCTAAATGAAACAAACAATGTCATATGAGTAATTCATTCTTAAACAGCATTCTTGCAATTATACCTCCTCCCAAATAATTATTCCCATTTCAATACTCTTTTGATTAATTAAAAAGTAGTTCAGTTTTTAGAGATGTGAACATTCAAGGAATGTTTAATTTATACCAATGGATTAAATTAGCATGTTTTGCATTAAAAACGGTCTCATTTTATATTCAGTTTCAGCAATGATAAAGGATCGGAAAGAAATAGAACTATATGGCTGTCATCAGTACTGCGTTAAAACTTACTGAATATGCAGGGTCCATTTCAATTTGTTTTCAGTGAGCCAAACAGTTTCTGTGCATTCATTCTATCATTCCTTCATCCACCCATTCACCAATAACATCCTTATCCAATTCATAACTCCAGGGGAGCTGATGTAGCCATGCAGTCAATAAGCATTAGGCAGAGAAATGATCACGGTCAGGAGAGTACTCAACCCAATTTGGTGCATGCAGTGTTTCCCCAGTGGTTTCATTATGGATAAAACTATCAAAACTATTGGCAAATGATTGGCATGACTGGGCTAACTATTGGCATGACTGGACTAACTAGAGGAGACAAGGAGAAACAGAAAAGTATATATATTTCTAGTAGAAAAGAAGATAAGGAAAAAGCAAGATAAATGCCTTTTTTTCTTTTGAGAATCCTTAATCATTAAAATATAATGTGTCATATTTCTAGAAGTCTGATTTAGATTTATAAGTACTAACTGCTTACTTTATACCTGATACTGACAACAAAGTAAAACCTATAGCAGTGTTTAATTCTGATCATTTCAGCAACTGCATATTAGGAAGTAATATAAAGCAGGTCAGAATACTATTCTTGAACTTAAATGACCTGCCACTGACTTAGTTTATAAACATGACACCTTGTACACAATAATTAGCAATGTGTGCTGCTCATAGATTAACTAATTAGATTTTACAAAAAAAGGGTGAGCCTGGAATAAGACTATCTGTCTCTACCGTAAAATTTAAATGCATAATACTGTTAGAATTTTACTGACTATTCATCACAAAATAAATATCCAATTTACTCAATAGTCCAAATAGAAGCTATATACAGTTTTGTCCTATATTTTATTATTAGAAACACAAAAAAAATCCATGCATCAACTGATATGTAGTAAAATCATGCATAGAAGCAAACTCATTACATTTTAAATCAGATTCACAAAGGGGTAGGTGCAAGCGAGAATAACATAAAACAAAAGCAGCAGAGTTGTTTGTTTCAGGTTATAGTCCCCCTCCTTGTTGTATAGCATTTGATGCACATATTTCACACTTTGTCCATCTGCATGCAGTCTGTCTGAGCTACCTGGAAATTTTCTATAAGCTGTCATTTAGCACTCCTATCGTACTGGCATTTCATTGTTTATCATGTTCCATCCTTTGAATACTGAGATTTTCACCTAAACTCTTAGGTCAACAATTGCATTTTTCTGATTTTTCCCTTCTCATTTACTGACTACCCCTGTTTCTTACTTTCAGTACCTTTAAAGAAAAACTTCAACCCTCTCTTTACTAAAAATTCTCTCTCATCTTAAAATACATTCACCCCATGAGATTCTAGTCTTATAAATCTCCTAAAACACGTTCAGTATTCCTGTTGTTTTCTCCTCACACTGGCATCATTTTCTAACCTCGAACAAGAACTAGTAACCAAACAGTGGAAGACAAGATCAACTAAAACTAAATGTGCTGGTTTAAAATCCTCAGTGTTGCAACTCCTCAAACAATGGCCATTAATACATATCCCAAACAGTGAGCTGAAATTCATCAAAATGTTTATTAAAACTAAAAATATCACAGCACTTAACACTTTCATCCCTTAACTGTTTACTTATCTGGACTTCCTCAGAGTTCATTAATCATTCTAACATCACTTCCTTTTATATACAAGATTAGAAAAACATGACGTATTTAACAATTAAACTGAATTAAAATCTTGTTCAAAAAATTCATGCCTAGACATAAAATTACATCAAAACACATTACGTAAATATAGAATTAAATAAATAAATATATACACCTATCTAATCTACTTGTCATATAATTTTCTCTCTTAACTTTAAAAAAGCTGTTAAAGAAATATAATCATTAATTCCTGGACTTGTTGTGGGATTCGATCTGATTTGCCATAATAACGCTTTACATTCTAACAGACTGTATGGGTTAGTCCCTCTTTCATCTGTCACAATCCTATCTGTGATGAAAACAAAGAATTTGTTAAAAGTAGTACAGGTCAGTGAATGTTTCCTAATGTCCAAGTACCATTTTCGCCCTTTCCCCCTTGTCGATCTCCTCACCTGTTGCCTGGGGGTATTGCTTAATTTCTTTTCTACTTGATGACCATTGGAGCCCATACAATGTTTCTCATCATTCTTTCCCAACCTGGGAAGGCTAAAAAATTGTTGTTTCATTGCAAGTCTTCCATGGTCAACTGCTCTCCACCAGCTTCTAGTTGAAATGGTGCCGAAAATACCTTAGATACCTTTGATTTAATGAAGCAAATTAAGGAAGAAATAAGTGAAGGGAAACAGACAAGATTTGCTCCCATTTTGGGATTATGAATGGAAAACAACCCCACAACTGGATGGGATACAATGCATAGTCATAATTTGATGGAGGAGGTTTAAAGTGGAAGGGCTATGTTGATACCATACAATTAATTGACCCCAAAGTTAGTAAAAGTTATGTTCAATTGTTAGAATTTAGTGTTTACAGAGGAATTTATGAATATTCTGGGCAATGGTTCCAAAGTAGTTTATACTAGGGGCAAACACATTAATAACTGGCTATACCGAAACCCAACAATGCAGATTTGAAACACAGCTTCTAAAATGATGAAATGTGGGAGCTGTGGGCAGGTGTTATAGGTTCATTAATGATGGGCTTTTCATAATAGTTGAAGGTGTTAATATGACTTTAAAGAGTCCAGGTAGATGCAATGCTAATACTACAATGGTGGTCTACCTGGCAACTTGTACTTCATATGCAGGATTCTATGTGAGAAAAAAAAACATAGAATGTTAAAAGATAGAATTTATGAACATGTCTATGATATCAAAAAAATGTAGAGAGTTGAACACGCTTTTTAAACATATATTGACCTGTACTACTTGTAACACATTAATTATTTTTCATCATAGAGTTGTGATAGATGAAGGAGGGGGTGATCCATACAGTTTGTTGAAATGTAAAGATTTAATATGGCAGATCAGATTGAATGCAACAAGTCCAAGAATTAAAAATAATATTTCTTTAACAGCTTTTTTAAAGTTGAGAGAAAATTATAGTATAAATAGACTAGATAGTTTTATATATCTATTTACGTCTATATTTAAATGATGTGTCTTGATGTAATTTTATGTATAGGGATGATTTTATTGGAACAAGTTTTTAGTTCAGTTTAATTGTTAAACACAGCATTTTTTAATCTTGTGTATAAAATGAAGTACTGTTAGAATGATTAATGACCTCTGAGGAAGTCCTGATAACTAAACAGTTAAGGGAAGAAAGCATTATGTTCCATGATATTTTTAGTTCCAATAAACATTTGGATGGTTTGTGTATGTATCAGCCCTTTTTTGAGAAATTGCAACACTGAGGATTTTAAACCAGCACATTTGGTTTTAGATAATTTTCTAACCTGATGTGCCCTATCTTTGTCTCTAATCCACTCTTTTAATAGAGCTTAGATAAATGGATGTGTGCCTCAAAATATACTCAAGGAGGGGGACACCAGCTAGACCAGTTTCAGAGGCAAATTTACCACAGCACAGGACACTGCTTTGATTCAGAACTAACCCACTCTAATGTATAAAATAAGTACAACAATATTACTTCCAGATGTTGTGGGGCTGTTTTTTCAAGATAAATCTGGTTTCAGAAGTCAATGTATGTTCATTATGTTACAGAACAACAGAGCTGAGGTAACCATCACAAGTCAATTTCCTTTATCCAGCACTCAATATCTTTTATAAATCACATAAAACAGGCATTTATCCCATACTTTTTATGTTGGATTAGCATTCTCCTTTGACTTTAGAAGAATACGTTAATTGCCAAATCTTCTGAATTCCTGCAGTTTACCTGGGATTTAATGACTGGATTGTCTCATGAGTGGTTTTATAGTCTGGTTCTAATGTAAACTTTATTTGACATTATTTTATGTATGTATGTGTTTCTTTGCTTATTTATTGCTGTAGTGTCAGATTATTTTTGATGTGTCTTATTAATATATTGGGGACCATGTCAGGATATAATATATTTTTTAGTTTAGCAATGTTTTATGCTTAGTTTAGATAGTTAGACTTAGGTTCATTTAGTTGTAGAGTGTCATATTTTATTTTGTATCCCTTTCACATTTTTCATTAAAGTAGGAACAAACTTCATTTATAGGAGAAAGAATAAGACAGAATAAGAGAGAGAGAAAGAGCCTGGTGGAATCATCAGTATATCATGTTTCTGCAGTTTTATGTGTGCAGGTACATAATGGTGGTGACCTGAATGGCTAAAGTCTATGGGCATCTGCACCCTCCTCTATTTCACTTTTACACCAGAGCATCATACTTCTTATTGGTAATCCTGGATTAGGACGTCCAACTCAAATACAAATGAAAAGATCATCATCATCAGATGTTGCCATTTCTCTCGGTTTAGTGTTAATCTCCTACTTTCTTCAATAATCGTGCCTGACTGTTGCAGGTCTTCCTTCATACAATCCAGCCATCCCTTTATTGGATGCCCTTGTTTCCTTTGCCTTCTTTTAGTGTGCCCCAAGTCATCTACATCAGATTGCCTTCTGCTTTCCTGCACATGTGCCTGAACCATAGTAATCTGTTTTCTTTAAACTTCTCTGCAACTGGAGCGACTTTGGCTTCTGCTCTGATGTCATCACTTCCTCATCTGTCCCACAGTGTGCATCCTACCACCTATCTCCAGCACTTCATCTCCATCATTTACAGCATCTTAAACTGCCCTGTCTTCATTGCCCAGGTTTCTGGTTGCACAACTGTTTTGTACAATTTACTTTACAGCTTCTCCGACATTCTTCTGTCACATACTACTCTACGCCAGTTAGCTGTAGCCTTTCTGATTTAGCTTTGACCTCATTCAGGCATCCCTCTTCCTCAACTATCCCTCCCAAATGCTTGAAGTTGTTAACCTGTTCCACTATTCTCCCTTCTACTTTAATGCTTAGTCTCTTCTGATTTCTCAGTTTGTTGACATTACAGCTGCCTTATCTGTCCTCAGATTCATCCCAAATGTATTCAGCTTTACATTCCATTCCCCTGTCATGCGCTGAAGTTCTTGTTCAGATTATGCCTATAATGCCACATCATCTGCATAAAGCAGCTTTGTTGATCTGTCTCCACTGGCCTGTTTGCTAATGTAGTCCATTACTGGTATGAACAGCACTGGTCTCAGAGTTGAACTCTAGTGCACCTGCACTCCCACTGGGAACCCCTCTGTGAGACTGAACACTGTTCATACTTGAGTCACTGGGTCCTTGTACGTAACCTGTAGTAATTCTACCAATTCTACAGGAATTCAAACTATCAGGGCTGCCAAATCAGCTTTTTTAAGAACTTGTCTTATGCTTTCTTCAAATTTATGAATGCTCAGATGGACTCTTTCCTCAGCTCAGCTTCTTCTCAACTATCTCAGTCCAAACATTTAGTCATTTTCACTGCATCCTGTTCTGAATCCAAACTTCTTATCTCCCATCTTACTGTTTTCTGCTCAGTATATTCATTTATTGATCACCATCTCCAGAAATTTCATGCTGTTTGACAGGAGTTTGATACTTCTGTTCTGACAACAGTTTTGAATGCCCACATTTTGTTGTACACTGGAACTAGACTGTTTATTCTCCAGTCAGCTGGGATATAGCATTCTCTCCATGCTGCTATGAGTATCCTCTGGAGCTGTTTCTCCCCTTCCTTATCCAGCATCATATCTGTTGTTACTTCATATGAGCCTTCACTGGTTTCATTTTCCTTAGTGCTGTTCTTATTTCTTCTAGTATGGACTTCTCTTGTTCTTTCATCATAGGCTGCTTCTTGGTTAGTACAGCTTTTGTAGGGTTTTCTTCATTCTGAAGCTGCTGGAAGTATTCCTTTCATCTGCATTTGATGTTCTGCAGTCTGGTAAGGAGGTTGTTGCTGGCATTCTATATGAAGGGTGTATGATTTCTTTCTTTTTTATATTTCTTTCTTTGCCTTGCAACCTGACAGAGTTTCTTTGTGCCATCTGAGTTTCTTTGTGCCATCTACTATGTTCCTTTCCAGTAGCAAGTAGAGTGCCTCTGATGTCTTGTCCTTTGCTATTACATCTACTCTCTTAGCCTCTTTGTTAGCCAACCAGTATTCTTTCTTTCTTAGCTTGGTCCATCTCTTCTATGTCTCACTTTTTCTTGCATTCCTTCTTTCTTTTGATGACTTCCTGGACTTCTGAACTCCACCACCATCTTTTATTATGTACCTTATTTCTATACTTGTCTTGCCCAGGTATCTGCTGTATGGTTCCCACACATGCTGTTTTGAGCCACTACCATTCTTCCTCATCTCCATTTCCTCTTCTTTTTGAGTTGTAGAGCCATGAATATTTCCTTGAACACTTATACTCTCTCTCTCTCTAGTCAATTTACCTTAGTCTCTGAAAATCTTAACACTTTCTCTGGGCACTGCATACAATTAATTATGGAAACCAGTGGTTTATGCTGTGGGCTGACTTTTTCAAAGAGAATGACTTTGCAATTGTTGATTTTACCACAATACCCTTTCCATATTTGGAGGAAGACTATCTAAGTTGCATGTTGAACCATGTGTTGGCCACCATCAGCCATTTGCCAGACAGATGTCTACAATGGCCTCTACTTCTTTATTACTGTTATCCCACCTATGTGGACCCAGACAGTCCACTGTCTGTCTGTTAAAATTAAAAAGATAGTGTGCTCAAAAAGGCAATGAGGAAATTGTGTGCTTTGAATTATACTGCAGATTGTATCATCCTAGACTAATACCAATGGTCATCACTCTGCCAGGCATCCCCTGTATCCTGCATGATACTGCAAAGTACTCTTGTATGTCTCTGCTGTTATGCATGATACTGTTTTGATGTAAGGCCATGGTGCTGTTTTATACTCATGTGTTAGTCTCTGCTGTCATGTATGATGCTACTTGGATGTAAGGTGCATGATGCTGCTATGTACTCATGTTAGTATGTGCCGTTATCCATGATGCTGCCTGTATGTATGGTGCATGATACTGCTATGTACTTAGGTTCATAGGTTCATAGGTAGGTACTAGGCTATCGGCCCTAGGGCCTATACAAGCCTAGCCAAAAAGGTACTCTGGCTTTCGCCACACAAGAAAATTATTTTCCTGTGCCCCTGTAGAGCAGAGCCACAGAGGTGATCCCCAGGGTGAATTCTCTATTTCCCATTCAATTATCAAGATTTTTCTTGAAGAGTGCTAATGCGGAGCTTTGTTTGATATAGATAGGTAGTTTGTTCCACAGTATGGGAAGTCTCTGGGACAGGAATCTATCCCTCCAGCATGTTCTGTTTATTGTGGTGACAAGGTTTAGGTCCCTAGAGCATGTAGCTCAAAGGGATTGGGATTTTGTTAAGTGGAGCATGTCCAACAGCTCTGGGTTTGACATAGCTTTGTATGTTAGGCAGAGTAGGCGATATGTGATGGAGTAAAGCTGGAGTTTTTTGAGACGGTCTGAGTAGGGCATCTGTTTGAGCCTGGTAATCCTCTTTATGAGGTATTTCTGCAGCCTTTCCATTTGTTGTAGATGTCTTGTGAGGTACATACCAAAAGGGGTGTTGTACTCTATAATGGGTCTAATGAGTGATGAGTAGAGGGGAACAATTACCTCTTTTTTTCCTGGATGAGAAACCTTTTGTGATGAGGTGTGCCACATAGAAGGATTTCCTGACTACTTTGGTGATGAGATTATCAAAGGAGAGACTACTGTCCACCTGTGTTCCAAGGTCTCTTATCACACTTTCAGTGTTAAGTAGACTACAACCTATGTGGTAGCTCATGGGTGCAGAGTTTTTTCCAAAGGGGATGACAATGCACTTTTTAGCATTGAGCTTGAGGCCATCTGTCTCAGTGAGGCCCTTTTGTATGATGTCCACATCGTTAGGAGTTTTGATTATGGCTCCTAGTTTGCAGTCATCTGTGAACTTCATTAGCCAAAGACCTTCTGTGTTAGCCTGTACTTCGGAAAAGTAGATACCAAACAGGAGAG
Organism: Protopterus annectens; assembly: GCF_019279795.1. Classification (NCBI taxonomy): domain Eukaryota; kingdom Metazoa; phylum Chordata; order Ceratodontiformes; family Protopteridae; genus Protopterus; species Protopterus annectens. The sequence goes on along the minus strand of NC_056732.1, from coordinate 930,788,561 downwards.
GACCCAGGACTGAACCCTGTGGTACTCCACTTGTCACTGGTCTGAAGTCGGATTTGGAGTCTGCTACTTTCACAGTGTGGGTTCTGTCAGTGAGCCAGTTGGCAACCCATCTTGTGACATAGGAATTTATACCTAGTTTAGTGAGTTTATCTATAATTCCAGAGTGGGGGATGTTGTCAAAAGCCTTGACGAGATCTAGATAGGCTGTGTGAACCACCTTATCCTCGTCTACGGCTTTGGTGACTGCTTCAAAGAAGTCTATCAGGTTTAGGAGACATGGTCTGCTTTTTACAAACCCAAACTGGGTGGGATCCAGAGTTTGGAGATTACCAGTGTCTTTGTTTATAAGTTCCATGATGATATGTTCATTGGCCATGCAGACCAGGTTCGTTAGGCTAATGGGGTGGTAGTTCCCGGGGTCTGTGGTGGCTCCCTCTTTGTGGAATGGGATAACCTTCGCTGTCCACCATTCAGTGGGCACAAAGCCTGAGGTGAGGCTATGACTGAACATGGTGCTTAGGTGTGGTGCCAGTTCATTCTGTAGTTCATGTAGAATGCAGCCTGGAATGTTGTCAGGTCCCATGGATGCTGTGCTCTTGGCTTTGGAGAGTTTGTTTTTTATCTGTGCAGCCGTGATTACAGGAACTTTGCATTCTTCCAGTATAGGGATGGGCCCTTTAGGGGGTGAGAGGGGGGTAAAGTTAGCACTGAACCTATCTGCCAGGATGTTGGCAATATCAGTTGCTTCTGTATATTTAGTGCCATTGTGCTTTAACTCAGAGCAGATCTGAGTGTTGCCATTGAGATTCTTGATATAGCTATAGAATGCTTTGTGGTTGTCTTTAGAATCAGTGGCAATTTTGTTTTTTTGTAACTAGTTTTGGAGGATTTTATGAGGGATCTCAGCTTCTCACTGAGGCTGACCAGGGAGTTCCTCCAATCATGGGATTTTACTATTTTTTGCAACAGTTTCTTTCTTCTGTTGTAGAGTTTGTTTATGGTAGGGGACCACCAGATTGGCTTCCTTTTTTTGGAGGATAGCATCTTGGCTCTGTTAGGGATAGCACGATCAATGCACTCATGTAAGTGCTTATAAAGTGCATTTGTGTAGGATTCAGCAGTCATACCTCTATTGTCCGTCTGCATGGGTGTCGTGAAGTTTGCCACTTCTGTTTTAAGAAGCGTGAAGTTGGCTTTGGAGAAATTTTTTACGGTGGTTTCCCTAATGTGGGGTGGGGATGGGATGTGGATGTCTAGGGTAATTAGCTTGTGGTCTGATCTGACCAACAAGGAATTGACCTCTGGTGTGGAACAACGGTCGCCCATGTTGGTAATGACCAGGTCCAGGACATTTCTGCCCCTGGTGGGTGTGTGGATAAGTTGATCCAAGGCATTGGAATTTATGAATTCCAGAAAACTTTGAGCAAAAGATTCGGTTCATGAGTAGTTTTCCCAGTTAATGGTGGGGTAGTTGAAATCGCCCATTATTAGGGTGTTGAGGTCAGTGGCGGCTGGTGACTTCAAATCACAGGGGGGCTGCAGGAGACAGCTGAATGGGTGGGGTCAAGGGGAGGGGGTGTGGTCAACCAGAAAGGGGAGGAGCTATGCACAAAACCACAAAAAACTAACTTTAATTAAATACGCTGCCCTGGGTGGCAAACCATCATTATGAAAGTCCAATCAAGACAAAAATAAGTGTAGAAGAATAAAAATATTTCAATGTATTGGCTGCATGACAGCTTACTTAATATCTAGATGGAAACAAAAGGTTGTGAGGCATGAAAAATAAATTACTTTTTAAATACATTACTGGAATGCCAGTCAAAATCAAGTATAAGAAAACCAGAAGCACTCAACTCAAACCACTTCTCCTTGCACTGCAGTCCTAATTATAATATATTCAGCTTTATTAAAGTACCAAGTAACATGCTGAAAGTAGAAATCTATGTGATGCCCCCACTTGTAAAAATGTTTCTTATCCAAAAAAGACCTGCTGCCTGACAACTTGTTTCATGGGGAAAACATGATAAAAGTAGAAAATGAAAAGCAAACAAGAAACAAGCTCAAGATACATTGCTTAAAGGATTACTGTACAGGTTATGGACCACACATGATTGGCATTCTGTTTAGTTTCTGGGTAAAGTCTGTAGAGATGACTGGAAGTCTCCAACAAGTGTAATGAGCTTTTTAAAATAATGGAATCCTGTCCTTTAATACCCAAGGCTTATACATCATCTAGTCAAGTATTCTCTGCATGGCAACAACAGAAAGGCTTTCAGTGTTGGCAATTCTTTAACAGTATGCTTATTAAAGCTTACTTGCATCTTACGATCTCAGACAAGCTTACCTTATGGTCATTAAAGCATTGCTACTTAAACACAGAGCAACAGGCACTTTGAGTAATAAGCATAAATCAACAGTACAAAAATATGACAGAAACCAGACCATTCTGCAAAATCAAGGACAGATGAAAAGCCACTGTAGTACTTATGCAGTGTGTCCTCCCATCCAAGGTAGATACAACTACTCCTTGCCTTGCTTGGACACATCCAGAGTCACTACATGGGGGAGTGGGGTGCAACAAGCATGTCACAATTTGAAATCTCTGGCTGACTGTGATGGCCCTGACACATTTGTCATACCTCTCAACCTCAAGAGCAAGAAATCTGGACAAAGCCATACACAGAAGTGGGACAAAGGCCCAACAATAAGGACAATTTTTAAATATTGCTCTAATAAACTTAGAAAGATAATAGAATAGGTCTTGCATTAGTATGAATTTTCTGAAGGGTATAAAATCTGAAACTCAAATGTCTGTCATTTCCTAACTTCAGTCTTTAGTGATGTCACTAATTTGCCAAACAACACAATTTTATGAAAAATGGACAAAAACGTGATGCAAAAATATAAAATAGACACACAATACAGCTGCTACCTGTCAAAGAAGGGACACTTTAATATTAGTACTGCTACCTTGAGCAGCTGACAAAATATAAAGAATCTACATGCATTTCAAGTAATCTATAACTTTGATTATTACAGTTATTTCTTAATTGTAAACCCTCCATGTTTTCTTCCAAAATTGCTATTTTCGGAGGGATTATAAGGGGAAGAGCAACATTTTGAGCCAAAATTGGGGACAGTTGAGAGGTTGGCTATGCCTAATTCTATAAAGCAATTTATTTGCATGTACCTCTCAACCTGTTAATGCAGTAAATCTGAACAAGGCCAAATATATTGGGGGCACATATAAACAGTACTAAAATTGCTCTTGTATAAATTGAGACAGTTGATAGAACAGCTCTTACTTTAACATGCATTTTCTGAAGGTTATGAAGTCTGAAACTTAGAGTGACTTCTGGCAAATCATTTAGGAATTAAAACTACAAATTTTATGAACAAACCAAAAATAAGAAGCAAAAATCTATTCATTCTTTGAAAATCTGGACAGTTGGGAGGTATAGTTCAGCTGGGCCTGTCTGAGTTTGCTGCCCTTCCCCCCCCTGACAAAATAATGGTTGAATGGAGCCTCTGCAGCCTTTTCAATGAACCATTATACTTGGCTATTCACTCCATTTACCATAAACACTAATGTGCATACTGCTTTACTTCTATGATAAGTTGGACTTCATTTTGAAAGTTTTATTTTGTATTTTACAGCACAAACACTAAGTCATCTGTTAAACAAAGCAATGCAGTCTCACAATGAAAACTTAGCATTAAAACTTCTCTGCCCTTGAAACTCACATTCATTGAAACAGCATTGAAACCCACATTCAAAGAAAATACATTTTGCCAGTGGCAGATAAAGATTAATTTTGGGCTGTTTTCGAATCATAGGCTCCTTGCATATGAAACATACATGTGCTCTTTGATACACCTTCCTCATTGTACTAAAATTATATTCCTTGTACAATACAGTACACTTGTTACAGGATGTTTTAAATTTGTTTTGAACATTTTTCCAGTAAGCAATGAAACAAACCATATGCACCCATAATGGCAAAACTGCCCAGTTGAGAACATTTATCATAAAAAAGTCTACTCAGACTTCCACAGTCCACCATTATTAGTAAATATGCACAATTCCACAGTCCACCATTATCAGTAAATATGCACAATTCCACAGTCCACCATTATCAGTAAATATGCACAATTCTACAGTCCACCTTTATCAGTAAATATGCACACTTCTACAGTCCATTATCAGTAAATATGCACAATCTCTGAAGTCAGTCATCTAAATAATTCCACATTAAAGAAATCTGTAACTAATGAAGTGGTTGCTGCTAGCAATCACCTTTATATTTCATGGTTTCATCGAAATATAAAGTGTCTGTTGCCCCTCAGGAATAAATTGTCTATATTACATTAAAAAAATGATAAGCTAGTAATAATATTGCAAGAGGAAATGGATGGCAAACTGATAACGAACTCATAATAAGTATCTTCACCAAGGAGAACATTCTCAGTACGGCAGCATCTACCCCTCGTGGGAGTAGAACCCACAACCTTCTGCATCAAAAGCAAATTACACAGCCTGTTGTGCTATAGTATTAACTTGGCAAAGCACTAAACTTCTATTCCCCTGCAGCTCTCAGTTCCTTGTAAAATCTACTCAATACTCAACTGCATCTCAACTTCATCTCAAGAAAACTGGAAAAAGCCAAAATGTATTGGGGGGGGTCAAAAGCCCAAAAACAGGGACACATTAAACATTGCTTGTATAATCTTGGAAAGTTGCTAGAATAAAATGTTGTGTTGCCACCATATATTTTACTGCCAAGGTCCCTGAGCAAAAAACAGTCAGAGTAACATACCACTATACACATCAGCTGCTTTGTAAAAGAGGAAGACTGAAACTTAAATGGCTATCATTTAGTGAATTCAGTTCTCACCATAGCTGTCAACCTCTTAGTACAAAACACCTGGACAAACCCAGTAATGAGGGAATACAGCCCTCAAACATATTCAGTGAATTCAGTTCTTGCCATGGCTGTCAACCTTAGCACAAAAACCTGGACGAAGCCAATAATGGGAATACAGTCCCAAAAATAGGGACAAATTTAAAATATTCATCTTATAAACTTCTGAAAATTGCTAAAAAAAAAAAAGGTTGTGCTACTATGTATTCTGAAGAACATGAAGTTGGAAATTCAATGGGAATTTACTGGGAAAACAATTCCCGAGAGAGATTAAAATGACACTTGTAAATGGGAGACCGAAATCCCACAACACAGGAAACCACACAGAAGCCCCAAAAATAAAAAAACCTT